>NC_092414.1:86220632-86522943 GCF_040894005.1 Engystomops pustulosus | reverse complement strand
ATAATTACATTGCAGAGGCGTTATCGCGACCTCTGGGGATATATAAATTGACAGGCATTTATATGTCCGTATGAGAGTTCAAATACCATCGTGACCAGATGAGCTCAAACTTATGGGGACACTTCCTGTTAATATACACTGAACGATAGTGGAGAATAACGCTATTAATAAGCAGTATCCATCACCTCAGAGGGGGCTCCTGGTCCTTCCATGACATAATCGCCACCGTGCGGGCATAGTATAAGTCAAAGCAGAAGAAAATCTTGTCATAATGACTGTGGACTGTCTCATTTAGTATACGGAGACGACCGACCTGAGGGGACATAATGCGTGGGAAGTCAAAGTGTGTATTAAGAACGCTTAGTTCCTCCTACCAGAAGATCCAAGTCCGAGGGCAAGCCTGTGCACAATGTAGAAAGGAGCCAGTAGTAGCCGGACAGGGAAAGCAGGAGTCACCTGGCATCACACTTATGCGGTGGAGTTTCGCAGGAGTATAATAGATGCGGTGTAGAAATTTAGACTGTATCAGGGAATCCCTGGCACTCTCTTTCCAGCGCAGGAGAGCCTGGTCAAAGGGTCTGCAACCCTGTTGCTGCAAGAGAGCATAGACCTCGGTGAGCGTCTTAGGGAGGCCCGGAGTGCCCAGCAGGGACTATTCAATTGTGAATAGTGAAAAGTATCCATGGCAGGCAGAGTAAATCTTTCACACAACTGGGTGAGGGAGAGCAACTTTTAGAGGTAGAAAACAGGATTCGGCTGAGAAATTTGACCCCAGCAGCGCCCCACATCGTCTATCCAGGCAGAGAGAGGAAATGGGAGAGCCAGGGGTTGATCCACAGGGGAGTACGAAGAGATGAGGAGGGAGCTGGGACCACCAATAAGTACTTGAGCCCTATGCCAGCACACCACAACTGTTCGCAAAGGTAGTGGAACAGAAGACAGAGACTTGTACTGATATGAAGCTCTTACCAATCTTCTTTAGGATCCCATAGGGCCCCTGCAGGAGCTGTGGGGCATTGCTTCTAGGAAATCATATGTTAACATTTTGTCATATTTTATTTTGCTCTAAATAGGACAAAACTCCAACAACAAGTGGTGTATGCAGAGCAACTGAAAAAAGAGAAACTTGAAGAAGTAGACCTAAAACGGGTAAATATACATTGATGCAAAAGGAAGGATTTTTACTGCAGCAAAAAACATCAACATTTCAACCAAAATAATTAACCCCGTCAGGACCAGATTACGTAAATGTACATCCTCTTTCATGCTGCAAGTTTGCAGAGCTGCCATATTTTTACGGTCCTCCTTCCCCCAGTGAGACGGCGCCGCATTCCTCCCAGGCCAACACGCCTTTTTCTTACTCCCTCTCGGACAACCCCTTTAACAGCCTCTGGTCTTGTTGCACTTATCAGATCTCATTGGTTCATATTCTGATAATGAAATCCAAGCGTTAAGGTGTTTATAAAATGAAATGCAATGGGCTGGAACATCACAGACTGAACATTACAATATAGTTCTCCATAATCTCCGGTAGAACAGAAGTGTCAAGTAGGTAGAATAAATCATCCTAAATAAAAATCTAAATGTTAAATAATACACAAATAAAAAATTATTGCTCTTGGAATGCAGTTACACTTATTTTTATGTATTTATATTTGTGAAAAAAAATAGAAAAAACATAAGACTATACATGATTTGTATGACTATACAGACCAATAGAACAAAGATATGAAATGGGGTAAAAAATTATCTAAAAGAGTGGAGTGAAAAGACTATTTTTTATTTTGTTTAAAAAGGGTTAATAAAATTGAATTAATAAGTACAATAAATGGTACAATAACACATTTTCAAAGGGTGTCACAAAAACCCAAGACCTCATACAGCTACGTTCATAGAAAAATAAAAAGTTAAGGCCCTCAGAATGTTGTACTGAAAAAAATGTGAAAGGATATAAATAGGCCTGGCACCAAAGGGATTCAGTTAATCAAAAAGGTCACACTAGAAAAGGCAAATTACAGCAAAAACACTACCAATGGTAGGCAAATAGAAATGACATGGTGATATAGACCCACAGCAACTCTATATTAAGACTACACCCAACTGCCGTAACAATCTCTAAACCCACATATGGGCCAGCTGAAAGTCTGTGCACGTGAGAATTTCCTTACTGTTAGATCCTGTGGTGGAAAGGGATTGAATGCGTTCACTTTACAAAAAAAATAAAAACATTTTTCTCAATCTTCGCTTTTCCTTGCAGGAAATAAGTAACTTAAAAACACAGATTCTGTCGCTGTCAGAGTCTGAGAACAGTTTATTACGCGCTAATGAAAAACTCCGGGATGTTGTAGAACAACTTAAACAAGAAAATCGTTGTGCTAGAAGTCAGGCAGACAAAGTGCAACAAGAAGCGGAAAGGTGAGCCTATTCAAGTAGCTTGTACATTGCTTGTAGTCTACACTGTACATATCATCATCTGTAGGTTTCCTATGCTGTCTCCTTATTATATTGTATGATAATTTGGTATTTCAAACAATATATAGCATTAATTAAAAAGTATCCTGAATAGACCCTCCTGTATAAATATGAGCAGAGGGTGGGTGGAAAGCGTATTTTTCATGCTAAGGGCACAGGCTATTGGTATTACTCAGGACAGTGTAATGGTTAATGTCCACTATAATGTTGCAGCAGCCAGAAAATAGAACATTTGCCAGGTTCCCATACAAATGCTGGAGGGTTTAGCAGGTCGGAAACTAACTGAAAAGTCATTCAGATCCTATGGTTGTGGATCCACAGTTGGGTGGGATACTTAAGGAATGGGGGGGGTATTTCTATTTGTTTCTTTTTTGTTATATTTAATTTTTTGTAATAAAATGTCTTTAAAGAAAATAAAAAGCTTTTTGCAGATATCTCTTACTTGGCCTTGTTACCTCCTTTTCTATAGAGAACTAGAAGGCCATCAGGTGGAATGGCTACAGGAAAAGCACACATTACAAGAAGAGCTGTCACAGCTACAGGAAAAGTATAGGCTGCTAAAAGAGAAAATGCACAGAGCTGCTGAGGCCCAAAAGAAGGTAATGTATGTCAGTGGGAGGTCATTTAAATTAATTTTACTTAGTTTTTGTTTCCTGTCCTTTTTGAGACTTTTTGGTGCATTGCAATTTTTGTGCCTTTTTAGGGACTTTAGTTTATTGTCATATAAACAGTAGTTTATCGTCCGTTTTTAAATTGTCTAAAATATCCTACGTGTCTTGGTGTAAAAAAAACTCCAGACAAAACCATATGTAAGGAAAACTTAGAAAATGGGAAGTAGTGACTTGAGATATTTGTGTGAATTTTTTGGGACATTTGCAACAAATGTCGCAAAAAGAGATCTGGAAAAAAAAAACATTGAACATGAGGAAAAAGCGAGATTGATAAATTATCAAAGTAGCAGACGGAAAAAGACAAGCCAAAACAAACAGAGATAGCATAAATGACCCCCATAATGTTAGAACTACATTTACAGTTATTTACTTATTGGATTATCATTGTCACGAGGGCTGTAACGTTTTTTGAAATCTCTGCTTTAGATAATGGCAGAGTTCCGCTTTGTGTTACCTCTGCTTCATAACTATCAGATATGTGCTGTGATGTTTGACCATTAATAACTGGATAACACCTTGTTTTTTGGTATACGTTGTAAGGACACGTCAGGCGGATTTACGACATGTCCTTAAAAAATATGGCATAGACTTGGTGGGATATTTCACCCACTGGATGTTATGGGCATTTCCCCAATGGCGCTACTGGCATCCTCCATCCTGCTGAGCGACTGTTCATCCGCTCCCCGTAGAGTTCTATTGCCTCCGCTGCTTTACTAACCCAAATTAAATGGCCTGATTCGACAACAGAAATTACACTTCAGTGATATAATATACATATTACATAGAATAAGTAGTATTCTCTGCATCTGTACAGCCTTGGTAATGTCACTTTATTTCTTGTGCAGAGAAAGAATATACATGAGAACAGATGCAGAAAATTGAAAGAAAAAATAGAAGTCTTGGAGGCAAAGAAGGAGGAACTTGAGACTGCAAAGTCTGTATTAAATAGGTGAGTCTCTTGTATATGCTGTAGCACAATATATTGTACCAATTTTTGTTTGCCTTTATACTTGGCACAACCAATTATTATGCATAATATTTCAGTAGGGGAATCCTTGGTTGTTAAACATCCCTAGAGCTGCTCATGGCTTTGAAAAGATATTTACACCCAAAGATCTTCATAATACATTCTTTATTGTATTGCAATAGATAAAGTGTAGCAGCTGACTTTGGGCTGCACATTATTATGCTGCACTTATTTATTCTTACAAAATGACACCCCCGTTCTGATTTTATTAGGTGAATTGTTGCCGTAAGTGCTTGAAGATAAAGTTAAAGCATAACTGTAAAGTTACCGGACAAAAAATAGTTTAGCACAGTTGGATAGAGCCAACGATTCCAACGATACCTGTATCATGCTTCTGTCTTCTTCCTATCATGGAATATAGGGCTCATGGTTATGAGGCTATCTGTGATATCCTCTCAGCTTTTCCTGAAGTGGGGGAGACTTCCTGGTTGTGACCTCCGCTTTGGGCAGTGATGCCAGAGCACTGAGGGCATTCAGTGCTGGATGCGCTAGATGCATAATAAATACTTTGATCTCTGCAGCATAGCATTTATATTGTCTAATACCTTCTCCTTTGTGGAGTGTGTATAATAAATATAAACCTCCACTGTGTAGCATAGAATCTATATCTTCAAATACGTTCTTCCCTCTGCAGCAGAGTGAAGAAGGTATTTGAAGATCTAAACCTCCACTGTGTAGCATAGAATATATAACAAAAACTCCCCACACTGCAGCACAGTGTATACTAATACGCACACGCACACACCTGCACATTGCACTTATATTCCCTACTGCCGCCAAAAGTATTATTCAATGGCTTATCAGGAGTGTGATCCATACGTCTTCTAGTGTTGCTGCCCACAAGATCCGCCCCCCCCCCAAATAGAAACTAACCTGCATCTCGCTTTGTGGGCTACGGGTCCAAATGGCAACAAGCACACACGGACGTAGAGAGCAGCAGGGGGGGACAAGGTAAAGCCCTTTGTAATTTACTCTAGTTAGCTATTTATAAAAGTGCCTATTTTAGCTTTAGCTTTAGGTATAGGTTTTAGGAAAAGGTTTATTCAACTTTACAGTTACTCTGTAAGATTAATGCATGTGGAATGGAAGATCTCGTCAGTAACGGCGCTGCGACATCCGAAAGCCACAAGCAAACTGGAGATAAACCTGTACTATTTTATTTGATCACTACGTGTTTCGGCTCCGGACCGGGGCCGAAACACGTAGTGATCAAATAAAATAGTACAGGTTTATCTCCAGTTTGCTTGTGGCTTTCGGATGTCGCAGCGCCGTTACTGACGAGATCTTCCATTCCACGTGCATTGTATCGGCTTGTTGGTCCATCTTCCTGGGAGAACGGACCAAAACAGTATCTCGTGGCTGCTAGCGTCTCCTGATGCCCATAAATACATAAGAGCATAACTGCTCACTGATACACTTAGATTCTTCTACCACCAGGTGAGTCTTCTTTTATCTCTATATCCGATATTTCTAAGAACCACTTGAGTCTTTTTTGCGCTTTGTTTCTTCTCTGCTTTGTGATCCACCCCGCCATCTGTAAGATTAATATCCATGTCCCAGTTGCCATCAAAAGTGACAAATACTTGTGTACATAGATGTAGACAAGTGGCTCCTGTACTACACTAGGCAACTAAAGGGGATATGCATTCTCTACATAACTATATAACACTGTCTGCAATACAGCCCTAGTGCTATGTAACAAGTAATCGCTTCATCCTTTACAAGTGCGTAGAGCAGCTTTAATTTGCTGTCATTTAAAGAATGTCTCAATGAACTGCATGCATTTCTCAATACCTACGTTAATTTAGGCAGAACATCCCCCAAGAAGAACATGTACGTCTTCAGAAAAGAATGAAGGATCTTCAGCGCAGACATAATGAGTTCCGCACTTTAATACTTGGACCAAATGTTGGAGCCTCTGGGTTCTTGAATCCAGGAAGTTACCTGTCATCCACAATGGTCCCAGAGGTGTTTTCCTTTCAGAATGCGCAGGTAACCAGTGTTCTCTTACACTAGTGTATTTCAGTGGTATTTGCTTTTCAGCTGTCTACATTTATTATCCAAGATGCACCAGAAAACCATGATGTATTTGCAGGTATATTGCAGATAGTTTAGCTTAAATGATATGTAAAAACTAATATTATAGAACACTGGGACATACATGAATTTATACATAAGTAAAAATGTGTATGACCCAAACACATTGATGCTTGAAAGAAACTTGTGACTAATTTCCCCTGGGAGTTGCAGCCACAGTTACTGCACTTCTGTTGTGTAGCTACACACTAGAGCACCTGATACTGAGAAACCTGTGCAGGAACTAAGAGAAAGCAATGTTTTGCTTTCTTTTTTTCATTCAAGCAGCAATGGAGATTTGATAGCCTTCTCCACCAGGGAAGCCATATTACACCTCCCCTTCTCTGCCTTTTTAGAGTATTTTCTGTCCCTTGATCAGGAGTAGAAAACCAGTGGAGACTATTGCAGACATCCACCCGATCAGACCTGGTCTTACCTAGAGGAGATGGTGTCCTTATAAGAGGTTGGAGCCTCTTCTTAGATACGGGTCGGCCGTGACACAATACTGGTGCAAACTCTTCATAAATACATGTGCAAAATGCACTTGAAAACTTTTGCAGCCAGTTTGTTAAATGTGGGCCATGTGTTTAGGTTATAAAGTCCTATATGTAATATTCTGTCACCTTAGACTTAGATGGGTATTCAGTTATTTATTTTTTTTATTTGTAAATTTGCAGGAAGAACAGCATCAAAGAGAACTTTCTATGTTACGAAAAAGACTTGAGGAACTGGAGATAACTCAGGAGAAACAACTGGAGGAACTTGGCCCTCCTGCAGAGCGAAAGATTGAAAACCTCAGCTGTGGGTATCGGCAAAGGAATGATGAAGAAGAGATGGCAGCTGCAGAACACGGTTTTCAGACAGTTGTACACTGAACAGATCTAAATGTGACATTTATACTGATTGCACCATGTTGGAGATTGTGATATCATTAAAGGGGTTTTCCACTTTCATAATTATTTATTAGACCACTTTGGTTTATATTTTGGTTAAATGCATTTTAGAAAATAATTGGAGGTTTTAGGCACCTTATTGTATCACTGCTTATCTGATCAATGGGTGCAGGGCACAAAAGTTTATTTTCACCATTTCTATGACATTCCTTAACCCCTTCCCGACTTGCGCCCTACTAGTACGGCAAAAGCTGGGTCCCGGTGCATGGAGAGGGCTCGCGGGCCGAGTCCTCTCCATAGCCGGTAAGTCTTTGCTGCATACTGCAGCAAAGGCTAACCGGTAACACCAGCAATTGGTGCTAGCACCGATCGCAGGTGTTTTCCTGACGATCGCCGCCGGCATCTTTTTTGCCGCTGGCATCCTTTTGTGATCAAAAGGTCGCACAGTCCTAAAAATTATAGCAATGAAACCTCCATCAAAAATCACAAAAATGACACCACCCACATCTCCATACACCAAAGTATGAAAAAGTTATTGGTGCCAGAAGATGTCAAAATTGAGAAAAAAGATTTTGTACAGGAGGTTTTAATTTCTGTAAATGTATGAAAACATTATAAAACCTATACAAATTTGTTATCCGCATGATCGCACCGACCCAAAGAATAAAGTAGACATGTCATTTGGGCACACAGTGAAAGCCGTAAAATTCAAGCCCACAAGAAAATGGCGCAAATGCGTTTTTTCACCCTTTTCATTGCATTTGGAATTTTTTCCCAGTAAACGGCATGGAATATTAAATACGTCACTATGAAGTGCAATTTGTTACGCAAAAAATAAGCCATCACACAGCTCTTTATGTGGAAAAATAAAAAAGTTATAGACTTTGGAAGGTGGGGAATGAAAAATGGAAAAAACTAAAAAGGGCCAAGTCGTTAAGGGGTTAAATGTTTAATTTTAAATTCGAATGTGCCTAAATTGTCAAGGAATGGATTTGGGTTACTTACCATATTTGAGTGAATTATTTTGGGCCATCCACTTTCAGCAAATAATTGATATGGTTTGTGAAAGGAAAAGTTGTACAATTTTCCAGTATACTTTCTGTAGCCATTCTCAGGTTTTTTTTTTTTTTTTTTTTTTTTATTTCTGCTTGTTGTCCTTCTATAGAAAGCATCTATAATTACTTCCAGTTGTTAGAAATCTGTCCATGTTCATGTGATGGACACGCTGGGGCACAAGTGGTTAGTATCACACAACTCCTGTTACTCCACTGGAAGTAAACCTAGAAGCTTTCTATAGAAGGGCAGCAACCAGGGGAATTGATAAAGAAAGTACTGTATATACTCAAGCATAAGCCGGGGTATCTTAATTATGGCACGAAAAACTGGGAAAATCTATTGACTTGCATATAAGCTGAGGGTGGGAAATGCATTGGTCACAGCCCCCTGTATTATACGGCCTGCCAGCCCCCAGTAGTAGTGCCAGTTCCACACTATGTTCCTCCCCAGTGCATGTGCAAATTTTAAAAATCTGCAAACATTCACCGTGAATGTTCGCTGATTTTTACTGAAAACTGTGTCGGATCTGGCATAGTTTTGTTCACCAGCCAGAACATCCGGCGGATATACCATGAGGGCTAAGCCTAATGATGAAGACGTTGTGGTGGTGGGTGGGGGGGTCGGGTGTGGCTTGTGCACCAGCATATGATAAATCTTCCCCGATCTGTTTATTTACAATACCTTTTGTGTATAATTAGACGGATATCCAGGGCCCTGCTAAACATGCATCTTTTTAAGGGGTGTATTTGTCAGTATAAAACAACTTGCAACATTTAAAAGAAAAAAACAAAAAACCTATGCAACAGGTGCTCCATAGGCGAGTGGCCATGATAAAAGGGGCATGTCCTCTGTACAAGGGGTGTGTCTTATGTTGTGACACAAACTGCACCTCCTCAAAGTACAACTGGATTGTCTTAAACTAGTCCCAATATACTGCATCAAATTTCTCATGCTAATGAATGAGACTGTCCAGTCTATCTTCATTAGATGAACAATAGGGCAGGTCTATCGAAGTTTATTTTTTTTCTTCCATGCCTCCTTTCTATTAGGGATGTCAATAATTATTTGAAACTTATATAAGGGAAAATTACTCGGTTGCCAATTAACGGAACTTCTTGTAATTTCAGTCTAAGTGGTGACACCTGTTCACCAAGTGGTTCATTTACATAACACTAAATATGGAAATCCTCTAAAATGATAAACCACTGGAAACAGGAAAGGTATGTGGTAATATCAGAATGTTTTTACAGAACTGCATTACAACAGAATTTCATAACTACCAGATGCACCAAGGGAGAGTCTTCTATCCACAGCACATTACATATTTAATATGACATTTAACTACTTACAAACCATAGACTTGGTGAAATGTATTTTAATAACATAAAATGTAATAAATGGGATTCAGTTTCTTATGGTCACATATACACACCATTGCAGGGTCCCCTTCTCATTAGAGGATCACAAAAAGGTAAATTGAAGCTCATACTACAAAGTTTTTGTTCATACGGTAATTTGTAATATAGAGAATAGCACTGTATGCAGCTGTATACTCCACATCAATATTCTAGAAAGCATAAGGCTGAGAGACTAGCAGTCTCCAGGTCTCACTGTATTCTAGGGCAGCATGCTGCAGCAAGTGGCCCAGAAAATATGGAACTCGCTAATGTGAAACTGGCCTAAGAAGGATTATGAGAACACATCCACTGATTACCAGCAGGACGTGGAGTTGGTAAGCCAAACTTCTGACTCCTCAATTTCACTAACCTCAACTACACAGCACTCCACAGCACCTGGCCACTTTAGCAGTTCTAACATGAGTATGGAAATTCCTTCCCAGTGCTTTTTTCCTCTGATTTGTAGCAGGAGCTTCACTACTGAGCATGTACATAAAGTGCAGCACACATTCATTTTAACTAAAAGTCTTGAAGTGAGGCGCACAACTACGGCTGTTGAGCCATGAGAACTTCACTGGTGTACGACCAGTGTTGCTTAGAAGTCTTCACTGCTCCGTGGTCTTCTCATGCCTCTGCACATCGGGACTCGTGATGCACCAGTGTCGGGGCCCAGAGCAGAGTTGCCACAAGAGTGTATAGTACTTAAAGTCAGCAGTACTGGATTTCTCTAGGGTGCTCTTCTGTTCCTGGCTCTGCTCTGGGTCCTGATGCTGGCACGTACAATTTCATAATTTTTTTAATGTATTATATATTTGTGGAGTCCATTTTATCATAACTCCAACTCCACAGCCCTTATTACTATTTTTTTTTGTCTGCTGGAAAATGTCAATCGTCATAAGTATTTGTTCAGTGTTTGGCTGACAGTGTAGCTGTTTACATATAAATAAAATGTTGGTATTTCACATATATATTTTTTTTTATACCATTTAATTTGGTAGCACAAGAATCATAAAAAGTTTGAGCTGATGCAGAAGTACAGGTGCCAGGATAGATTTGTTATAGACAATTTTATAAGACATTACGCGTTCTATAAAAGTTGTGAAGGTTTCAGCAGTTTTACACATAATTCATACACGTGTAGATGAATGGCTCCTGGCATCCAGTCCATTTATTTCCATAACTACATAAACAACAATGGATAGGACTGCATCCAAACAAGTCTGACTGGTCACAGGCTGGACAGAAGCTTCTAATAGGCTCACAGGCCTCACTACCTAAAGCTACGCTTTCCTTATCTGTCCAGGTAGATTGCAGATCACTGCTTCATATAATGTACATTCAGTCTTTATTCCCACACACATTTATTTTTGTCTTCAAGTATTTTTTTGAGTCGCTGCAGCTGCCTGAGTTCTGAGTCAAATCCTGTCTCCTTCTCCAGGGTGCTTACAATCTGGAATAGATAGAAATGGGAAAAATAGTAAGGATTGCAACCTATTATATTACAATGTTACTGGCAAGGCTTGGCTATTCTGCTGGGCCAATGATAGTCCAGCCAACCTTAACTTCAACTACAGCTAATGGGATAATATAGGAGTTCAAGTGTCTGCCTCCAGGCAGTCCTGCATTATTATGGGGTTTATAAGATATACCTCAGCACATCATACTTTGAGCCATTATTATATACATGGACATGTAGTGGAAAGGGACCAGTGTGCTGAACAAATTGCAGAGGACTCCCTGATTGCTTGTAGGACTGCGGCACCAGTAGTGTTGGCGCTGCAGACCGGGTGGGAGACGGAATAGTAATAGTATTTTCTATGATGCAAGGGCTCCCACCCTGTGCAATTGAGCAGGAACATGGGTCCATAAAAACAGTCTGAACACTGTTAGAGATTTTTATCCAACAACCCTTCTACAATTGTAAGGTGATCTCCTCCAAATTTATAGGTCTTTGTTCCCAGTGCTGGGATAAGTAGCACAGAAAAGACAGACACCTGGTCATAAGCTGCACTCAAATCACACTTTATTCTAAGCAAGCAGTTGTGTACTGAAATGCTATAGGTTAGCTTGAATATACTAGAACCTCCCAGAAACACCCTTAAGCTACTGTTGATGAACTCTATGCATGTTTTTTTTATACTAAGCACTGCTCTCCAGGGAAACAGAATGTTATCACTATCCCAGCTACAAAATGTACTGAGAAGAAGGCTCCGAAGGCTCCTCAGTCATCAAAATAAGATAATCAGAAGAAACAGGCCAAAGGACAACTATCTCTAACAGGAGTCAAGGACTAGCAGGCAGATTATACAAGATGGTGTATGAATCATGAAATGGATGAGAGTGGACAATATGGCATCTGGAGAGAAATATGATATCTCTCACAACACGTTTATGTGCAGCCAGCCATAAGCTAACATTTTCCACATGGAAAAGCATTGGGGTTTCCTCAGCTACAATATACAGCTGTGTTCTGGACAACAGTTTCTAGAAAGGAATCCCTGGTGGAAAACTATTACCACAGAATCCACGGCAAGTCATTTACTGCAGTGCATTTGAGTTATAAACCTTTGCATATAACAAGTTTATGTCAGTCCCGCCACAGAAACAGTTTGCGGTTCATTCCTGCCACAGTTTGAATTGCAATTCCACCCCTGCACTAAAGTGGAAAATGAAAAAGTGAAAAATTTCACTTGCTAAAATCCTTTTTTTTATTGTACTGACATTTTAAAATCAAGATTGAGAACCTGTCCAATAAGTGGAGGAATCTGATTAACATAGACAAATGTATTCTTCACTCTGTCTAGAGAAGAAAAGGTACAAGCTAAAGAGCTCTAAGGTTTCTGTACTATATGAACTGTAGGAGAATTTACATAAGCTGCCACCTGTGCACGGGCGTATGTTAAAAACCACCCCCCCCCTCTCCCGGCAGATACCTCAAAATGCTTAGACCGCTTGGTGTATCCGTCGGAGGGCCGCACCAGGCCTGACCTTCTGTAGTTTTGCACAAAAATTTGCAAACATTTGTTAACATATTTTTACAAAATGTGAAGGCATAGGGCAGGAATTCCCCCGTGGCAGCCCACTCCACCAGGGTCCGTGACGTAATTGAAAATAATCCCAATTTCTTGCAGTGCACTATAAATAACGATTATGTCAGCGCTTCTACACCAGAAAGATGCATAGAAGCTCTGATTAATGTCCCTCTGTGAATCTGTGGAATAGCCTGCCTCAGGAGCTGGGCACAGCAGGCACAGCAGAGAGCTTCAAAAGGACCAAATCCATTATTACATACGGTTGTGGAAATCATCAAGTACAATTCTCTACATACCGCATTTAGATATTTCTCAATGTATTTGAAAAGTTCCTTCAGAGCCACATCTTCTTTAAATTCATGGCCATGTTTCTGTAAAGTAGATCATCTCATTAGTAAAATACCAGGAACTTCTCATGTAGCCATTTTCCACTGCATGGATTCACTCAGATTGACTCAGTTCTTGTTGTCAAACCCACTTGGAGATTGCATGACATTTTAGTACCACTAAGGCTGCATTCACACGACTGGTGCACGGTGGGCACACGGCAGCGTGCGGGAAGAGGAGAGCTGCTCACCCCCGCCCCTCTCCATAGGGATATATGGCGCACGGCGCCGTATGCCCTGAAAAAATAGGACATGTCCTATTTTTTCATGGGGCATGGAGCAGTACGGTGCCGCACACGTGCGGCACCGTACCGCTCCCGTAGGGCGCCGCACGCCCATTACCGTCTATGGGGGACGTATATCGGCCGTATATACGCCCCCCTTGTGGTCGTGTGAATGCAGCCTAAGAGTAACTTGGTGCCTGGTCCAAAGTAGGTACAAAAATGTACCAGGTACTTTTTTGCACTATTTAAAATGGAAAAAACACCACAAGGGCTTAGAGCTAAGCCAATGCCATGATAAACAGAACAAGAATAATACCTCTACATAGGCGCTCTATCCTCAGGTCATCAGTATTCGATCTATGGAATATGCTGCACACAGGCCAGGTGACTAATAAACATGTCCCCTCTGGTCTGTGATCGGGAGTACCACTTTTTCAGACCCTGCTTCTGCATTTTGGTCTAGTTTTTTTCATTAAACAATGACCCTCCAGAATCTATGTTGTTTTATGACCTTCTAAAGACCATATTTTTAAAAATATTTTATTTGCATATAAATCATGTAAAACCATAGAATTCAAAATGAGTAGACGTTAATACTTTCTGTGCTTTTGACACATGAGATGTGTATAAAACATCCTTCAGGTTTTCCTGGTTAAATTCCACTACATTACACTTAAGAATCCCAATATGTAGCATTTTGTTCTACAAATAAATCTTTGAACTTCTTTAGGTTATTACCTTTGATTCTGAAGTCAAGAAGTCAGTCAATTCTGTGGAGGACAATGGCGGAGCATCCCGAATGTCCTTATAGTAAGTCTTAACCTCCTCTTTGAACAAAGGGATGTCTTTTGCATAAAGGAGCTTGTTAGTTGGAGCTGACTGGAATGACACATAAAAAATTCTATTACCTGCTATTTGGTGTATGGTGTAAATCAGAGGTGTCACACTCATTTTCACTGGGGACTGGGGATCAGCCTTGTCGCTGAGCTAAATGAACATCAGCCAGCGAGAAGTCTATTCTTCTACTTTAAAGACAACCAAATCTAAACACAATTATCTTTGTCTTTATTTGTAAGCTGCACTGCAAACCATCCAGATACACCCAGACATTTAACTGAGATGATTCAGTGACATACAGTTCTTCTTCTACGCCACTTGTTTGGCAGCCATGTGGTTGAGTGTGTATCATTTCACATGACCAAGTTTAATACGTGAAGTTCTGTCTGTGTGCCGAATCTTTTTAAATCGAACGAAACCAAAAGGATGAGTTTAGTGCACCAGAGTTAGGTTTGGGTCGACACACAGACCGAGCTTTACCTATTGAAGTTGCTTGTGTGAAAAGGCCCTAAAAGAAATGTTTAAACCTGTGTAAACAGATTTTATAATTTAAGGGAACCTGTCACCAGCTTTTACCCCTCTATACTACATGGAAGGTTATGAAATATCATTTCTAGAATTCCCTCTTTTATGTGAAATCTTTCCTCTTCACCATTAGCTAAAGCACCTCCAAATGCATATGCAAATGAGCAGAGAAGAGTCATATATTGCTTGAGATGAGTCATTTTTAGAAGCTGGACTTATCTCAAAATTCCATAGTAAAGTTAAGAATCTCATCTTTCAGGTCACATCAGGGTTATGGTTCTGTAAGCTAAAGAACTACAGCTGTACTAGTTTATTGTGTCAGAAGAATCCAACATTTATTATAAACGATTATTAGTCACATAGACATTCTTATAAATTACCTTTCCTAACTGCTGCTCTGCAAGAGAAAATCCATCCATAAAAGCCTGAGCAATTACCGACAAACATATGTCCAGATGAACAGTCTTTTTTATGTCCAAGACAAATTGGGGATTTTTCAATATATTAATCCAAAACCGCAGAGGAAGACTATGATTATAAAAAAATTAAGACAAAATATTTAGAAAAATGTTTCAGGTAAAACAAGGAAAATTGGACAATGCCCCAGACATTTTCCCAATATCTCCTCAAGTCAGTTTCATCATTTCATGTAGATGTTGTATCCTGCCTTACATGTAGATGTTGTATCCTGCCTTACAGGTAGATGTTGTATCCTGCCTTACATGTAGATGTTGTATCCTGCCTTACATGTAGATGTTGTATCCTGCCTTACATCTAGATGTTGTATCCTGCCTTACATCTAGATGTTGTATCCTGCCTTACATCTAGATGTTGTATCCTGCCTTACATGTAGATGTTGTATCCTGCCTTACATGTAGATGTTGTATCCTGCCTTACAGGTAGATGTTGTATCCTGCCTTACGTGTAGATGTTGTATCCTGCCTTACGTGTAGATGTTGTATCCTGCCTTACGTGTAGATGTTGTATCCTGCCTTACGTGTAGATGTTGTATCCTGCCTTACGTGTAGATGTTGTATCCTGCCTTACATGTAGATGTTGTATCCTGTCCTACATGTAGATGTTGTATCCTGCCTTACATGTAGATGTTGTATCCTGCCTTACAGGTAGATGTTGTATCCTGCCTTACAGGTAGATGTTGTATCCTGCCTTACATGTAGATGTTGTATCCTGCCTTACAGGTAGATGTTGTATCCTGCCTTACAGGTAGATGTTGTATCCTGCCTTACAGGTAGATGTTGTATCCTGCCTTACAGGTAGATGTTGTATCCTGCCTTACAGGTAGATGTTGTATCCTGCCTTACAGGTAGATGTTGTATCCTGCCTTACGTGTAGATGTTGTATCCTGCCTTACGTGTAGATGTTGTATCCTGCCTTACGTGTAGATGTTGTATCCTGCCTTACATGTAGATGTTGTATCCTGTCCTACATGTAGATGTTGTATCCTGCCTTACATGTAGATGTTGTATCCTGCCTTACAGGTAGATGTTGTATCCTGCCTTACAGGTAGATGTTGTATCCTGCCTTACATGTAGATGTTGTATCCTGCCTTACAGGTAGATGTTGTATCCTGCCTTACAGGTAGATGTTGTATCCTGCCTTACAGGTAGATGTTGTATCCTGCCTTACAGGTAGATGTTGTATCCTGCCTTACGTGTAGATGTTGTATCCTGCCTTACGTGTAGATGTTGTATCCTGCCTTACGTGTAGATGTTGTATCCTGCCTTACGTGTAGATGTTGTATCCTGCCTTACATGTAGATGTTGTATCCTGTCCTACATGTAGATGTTGTATCCTGCCTTACATGTAGATGTTGTATCCTGCCTTACAGGTAGATGTTGTATCCTGCCTTACAGGTAGATGTTGTATCCTGCCTTACAGGTAGATGTTGTATCCTGCCTTACATGTAGATGTTGTATCCTGCCTTACATGTAGATGTTGTATCCTGCCTTACATCTAGATGTTGTATCCTGCCTTACATCTAGATGTTGTATCCTGCCTTACATCTAGATGTTGTATCCTGCCTTACATGTAGATGTTGTATCCTGCCTTACATGTAGATGTTGTATCCTGCCTTACAGGTAGATGTTGTATCCTGCCTTACGTGTAGATGTTGTATCCTGCCTTACGTGTAGATGTTGTATCCTGCCTTACGTGTAGATGTTGTATCCTGCCTTACAGGTAGATGTTGTATCCTGCCTTACAGGTAGATGTTGTATCCTGCCTTACGTGTAGATGTTGTATCCTGCCTTACGTGTAGATGTTGTATCCTGCCTTACGTGTAGATGTTGTATCCTGCCTTACGTGTAGATGTTGTATCCTGCCTTACGTGTAGATGTTGTATCCTGCCTTACATGTAGATGTTGTATCCTGTCCTACATGTAGATGTTGTATCCTGCCTTACATGTAGATGTTGTATCCTGCCTTACAGGTAGATGTTGTATCCTGCCTTACAGGTAGATGTTGTATCCTGCCTTACATGTAGATGTTGTATCCTGCCTTACAGGTAGATGTTGTATCCTGCCTTACAGGTAGATGTTGTATCCTGCCTTACAGGTAGATGTTGTATCCTGCCTTACAGGTAGATGTTGTATCCTGCCTTACAGGTAGATGTTGTATCCTGCCTTACAGGTAGATGTTGTATCCTGCCTTACGTGTAGATGTTGTATCCTGCCTTACGTGTAGATGTTGTATCCTGCCTTACGTGTAGATGTTGTATCCTGCCTTACATGTAGATGTTGTATCCTGTCCTACATGTAGATGTTGTATCCTGCCTTACATGTAGATGTTGTATCCTGCCTTACAGGTAGATGTTGTATCCTGCCTTACAGGTAGATGTTGTATCCTGCCTTACATGTAGATGTTGTATCCTGCCTTACGTGTAGATGTTGTATCCTGCCTTACAGGTAGATGTTGTATCCTGCCTTACAGGTAGATGTTGTATCCTGCCTTACGTGTAGATGTTGTATCCTGCCTTACGTGTAGATGTTGTATCCTGCCTTACGTGTAGATGTTGTATCCTGCCTTACGTGTAGATGTTGTATCCTGCCTTACGTGTAGATGTTGTATCCTGCCTTACATGTAGATGTTGTATCCTGTCCTACATGTAGATGTTGTATCCTGCCTTACATGTAGATGTTGTATCCTGCCTTACAGGTAGATGTTGTATCCTGCCTTACAGGTAGATGTTGTATCCTGCCTTACATGTAGATGTTGTATCCTGCCTTACAGGTAGATGTTGTATCCTGCCTTACGTGTAGATGTTGTATCCTGCCTTACAGGTAGATGTTGTATCCTGCCTTACAGGTAGATGTTGTATCCTGCCTTACGTGTAGATGTTGTATCCTGCCTTACGTGTAGATGTTGTATCCTGCCTTACGTGTAGATGTTGTATCCTGCCTTACGTGTAGATGTTGTATCCTGCCTTACGTGTAGATGTTGTATCCTGCCTTACATGTAGATGTTGTATCCTGTCCTACATGTAGATGTTGTATCCTGTCCTACATGTAGATGTTGTATCCTGCCTTACATGTAGATGTTGTATCCTGCCTTACAGGTAGATGTTGTATCCTGCCTTACAGGTAGATGTTGTATCCTGCCTTACATGTAGATGTTGTATCCTGCCTTACAGGTAGATGTTGTATCCTGCCTTACAGGTAGATGTTGTATCCTGCCTTACAGGTAGATGTTGTATCCTGCCTTACAGGTAGATGTTGTATCCTGCCTTACAGGTAGATGTTGTATCCTGCCTTACAGGTAGATGTTGTATCCTGCCTTACAGGTAGATGTTGTATCCTGCCTTACATGTAGATGTTGTATCCTGCCTTACATGTAGATGTTGTATCCTGCCTTACATGTAGATGTTGTATCCTGCTTTTCATGTAGATGTTGTATCCTGCCTTGTACAGATTGTATCTTTCCCTACATTTATAGGTTACAGAAACCTTTCCCTTCCAACCTGACACTATGAATATAGTAAACCTCCCAACTTGCATTATTGTTGAATTTCAGTTGTATAATTTGTACATAGTTCTATACAATGAAGTGAAAGAAGTTTTAGCAAAAGCCAATTTTTGCTGCTTTTGCTTTGTGTAGCCGATTGTTGATTGTGATATCCCCAGATCCCTGCTCTAGCTAGAATTCCCTAATCCATTAGTTATGTAAGTACTTACCGTATCAAGCTGTACGTACCTATTAGTCTTCCAAATGTGTACCACATCTGCATCTGTTATTTTTTTAATTTCTGCCTGGGCATCCAAAAAGTCAAAGAAATATTTTATTGCTATTGGAGGCTTTTTGTTTGGGACAGTCCAAATACTTCTAAACAGTTTTTCTACAGCAGAATGTACAGCAACCTGAAAGAGATCAACTAGTACAGTTATACTACAGCCTGGGTATGAATGGAAATATATACGATATAAGAAGGTGTTAATAAGAATAGTAGGATAGCTATTCATATTCCTTGGACTGGCATATCCCTCCACATTATTGTCTATTACATGTAATAACATTTATTACATTATAATTACATGTAATGACTCATCTCTCCGTTACATAGGGACTTATAATTTCAGTTTACCAGGTGTCCCTGCCTTTTAGTGCTGAATCTTGGAGTGCCAAGTTATCTTTTCTCTATAGCTAACAGAGGTGCACCTGCCATGAGGCAAAATGAGCTTCTCTCCACAGGGTGGCACCATTTGCAGGAAAGGCGGAGGAAGTCAGATATTTTACATCTCTGGGAGGAGGCAATTGAGGGACTGACTGTGCTCTGTATACTTTTCCAAACATCACAGTTAATAACTAACACTAGCATCTATTTACATCTGATGTCATCATAGGTTGAGAAACTGCATAAACTACCCACATAAAAAAACATTTTATATTACTTTTTGGTGGGGCAGTAGCACCTTTCTATGGATCGCCTGAGGCATCTGAGGGGCTAGGTTCACCCCTGGCATCTGCACATAGTTTGTATAGTCTTCTAAAGCTTCCCTCCTGAAGTCTAGAAGCTGAAACAACTAATATGAATTTGCTTTTTACAAACTAAGGTCTCATGTATGTGCGTGACCAATAAAAACTATATTGTGAGGTTCATCTGGGTACAGGGAAAGATGGCAGTTAACATGTTCCAAACATGTTGCACTATGTATATAATTAGTAGATAAATAGAGGTTTTAAAATGAATGACGCATTAAATGCTGCCATGATCATGTGGTTAGTACTCGTAAATAGTGTTCAGAGAAAATGAGCACTGATCCCCATTTACTCTTCGCTGTTGGGCACCTGGGTTCTAGAGCACATCACACCAGAGCTTGGTATAGAATAATGTCAGTGTGTGAAATCTTTCAAATCATGTAAATGGAGTTGTTTACCTAAGTTGAATTTACAAGACCATGAGGGGGGCGTATGTACAGCCGCAAGCATGTGGCCTACATACATCCCCCATAGACAGCAATAGCCACACAGAACACTCAGAAGAGCGCACAGTTCCGTAGCCGTAAAAACAAAGAGAATGCTCTATCTGTGGCCGTATTTACGGCCGAGCGGCATCATTTTCAATGGAGAAAGGAGGGGTCACCCCTACTACTCTCCAGCACTGCTCACTTATGTCGCACAGCTAAGGACAGGCGGGCATACATTTGTGTAAAAATCATATATGATAAATGGAGATACATACAACTTCTGTACATTCTGAAAAACTTTTTTTATTTGCAAAAAGTTATGTCAAAGCACAAGCACAATGGACAAAAAGTGCAGAAGTGTATAAAAAACGGTTTTCAGGCTAAAACTATCTCCTTTGTAACACAGTTTCAATAGCAGCAGAAATGATTCAGTAGGAAAGAGTTTCTGTTCAGTAGCCTACATGACGCCACTGATAATGAATGATGTTCTCAATAATGGCCACTGAATGGCGGTGTGTCAGCTCTCTAGAACCTTGGGATTTCTTCTGATGAAGCAGCTGCTTCCTGCCAGTGCTCAAGATATAGACTAAAATGTGCTACTGGTTTCTAGTTTGTGGTTTCCTATGTTTCTACCAGAAGGAAGAGCAGAAACAATAAGTGATAAAGTAATAATGCATAATAAAGATCTGCAGAGGCAGATTCGTTTTCAAGCCTGAATGCCTCCGTGCTTGTTATTTTTTTTGTAGGTAAATTGTGATTAAGAGAGGAATTGGTAGATTGGTAGAGGAAGAGAGGAATTGTGATTGGTAGAGGAATAAGGGTACGATTATAAGGCAAGGTCAAAAACATTATTGTTTGTTGCAAGTTAACAGTAGCTTCGTGTAAAATACAATACTGCTATTAACAATAAATACTCAGTTTGTAATGAATTAAAAGAATATTGTAGGAATTAGTGGTTTATATCACAACTGTATCACAGCCACAACTCCCTATTTACCTGCTGTAATATATACCTTTACCTTGTTTGCTATACTTTTGTAGTGGTATTGACAAGCAGGATCTGGTAACGGACAGGAGCACAGACAATGGGCCCTGACAGTAAACCTCCTTTTCAGCTGTCCCTGCCTCGTTGCCTCGCCTACCCTAAGCAGTAGAGGACAACTAGTGCAGTCACGGAGACAAAGACAAGACTAAACAAACAGATAAAATGGTCACCAAGTCAATGCCAAGAGGAAAAATGCCGTACAAAATCGCTTTGCCTACTATAGTCTATACTTAATAAACTTGCTGTATTCTGTCATTCTATAGCCTGACTCTTGCCTGGATCACTTGACCATAGAGATATATTTGTTATCAATGTCCCATCTTGGGGGCCAAATGTAGAATCTGCTGTTTTTTAGATGCTGGTTTATATTAAATTAACAACAATAACTAATGGATATTAAAGGGGATTTTATAAGGGTACAATACAAGGAAATATACATCGTTTACATAGGGTATACTGAGGGACAAAGACAAAGGAAGTGTACAGGTAGATGTTAGGAAAGGAAGTGCCTTACTAATGCTCTATGTATTTATATTCTTATATACATACAAGATATGCACACATAGCCCACACGCTGCCCATCCCCATACCAAGGGCCGCCACTAAGAAGTTTGGGACCCCTGTTTGGCAAATTGTGTGGGCCCCTCCAGCCCCACAGAATGATAATCCATCCCTGCACCTGGGAAAGGAGGAGGATTTTATTTCACTTGGAGCCCCTCCTTCTTGGGGCCCCCAGAACACAGTCACACTCCCCCCCCCTGATGGCGAGCCTGTTCACAGCACTACTCAATTACTCTTCTTAGCCACTCAGATGATGGTGTAGATTCAATAGATGGCATCCTTGGCTCCATATATATCTTTTTAGGAGATCAAACAACTTTCAGGACAAGTAATCATTACATTTTGTAAAGAAAGCATTTCCAGAATTGAGTAAATTTATCTTAATCATGTACATGGTATATCCTTGAGCAAGGAGTTTTTTAGTCAGAACTTCTGCCTGTTCCTCAAAAATTTTACTATTGCAACTATTTCTTCTTAATCTATAAAACTCAACAAGCTTCTGGTGTCCAAAATTGCATTAACTGCCTGTGGTTTTACATATGTTGTAGTGTGAATAGTTCCAAGGGTTGAATCCCCAGTTATGAGTCAATAAAAAAATTCTACCAGAGAATTCATCACCCATGAATGTTAAGATTAAAGGTTGTTGTCATTCAAAAATTCTCTAAAAAAAGGAATTCTATTCTCATCAACCTTCCACAAAATTTAAGATATCATCTATGAACCTGCCATACCAGATTTTCTCGTAATTTTCTATAGGTATCATTATGGTCTAGAATATAATAAAAAGATGCTTCATATAATGTAAATACTCGTGTATAAGACACGTTTTTCATATACTTAAGGGGGCTGACAGGCTATATATTAAAAGGGGCAGGCTATACAATACAGGGGTATGGCTGGCTATATACTACAGGGGCTGGCAGGCTATATAGCACAGGGGGCTGGCAGGCTATATACCACAGGGGGCTGGCTATATACTACAGGGGGCTTGCTGGCTATATACTGGGAGGCTGTGACCAATGCATTTCCGACCCTCGGCTTATACTTGAGTCAATAGGTTTCCCAGTTTTTGTGGTAAATTAGGGGCCTCAGCTTATACTTGCGTCGGCATATACTCAAATATATGCGGTAGTTTACAATCCATTTAAACTACTGACACCCCCCCCCCCCCATTAGCCCTACATACAACTACAGTTTTGTAATTTCGATTGTAAAAGATAGCTTTTTTTTTTTTACCACTAGACAAATTGTTTGAAACAATTGACAACTGGAGTCTTTTCTTCCTCCCAGATTTTGGAGATTCCCCAGAGGGCGATAACATGCACCTGTTCTCAATTGTCTTCCTGTCATGATGACCTTATACCCGCCAGGTATCCTGTTATCCTGCTGTCCTTGTTATCAAATGTTATCCATCTTTATTAGGAGCATTGTAGGCATTTATGGCCTAGTCCTCCTTCTGTCCACAAAGACTCTTACATTGTCTCATGTCACATCCTGTTGCACATTGAAATATATATATTATACCCTTGCAGCTATAAAACATGGCAGAGGGTAGCATAGCGACCCAAGTAAACTCTCCTCTCTCCTCTCCTACAAAGCTGCTTCCACAAGATTAATAGAGAGCCGGGTGATTTAAAGGCTCTTAGCCTGGAGCAGGAGCGAGACACAGCGGGTGGCAAATGCGGACATTGCTGGATATAAAAATACAGCATAGGACTCCACTAAATCAACGGACATGTAAGCGATAATGTACCATCTGTGATTCTTCTGGTAGATTTCTTTTCATTCATTTCCAACATCAGAACACAAGATACAAATTCTAATACAAATCTATTAGAATTGTTTTGTTTTATAGTAGATATTCATCACATACCTTTGTAGACAGAAGCTTTGTCAGATATAATTCCTTCACTTTAAATTTGTGTTTTCCTGTGTTTTCTGGATGCTGTAGTTCATTTTCCTCACATTCAGGTATTTCCTAAAAAGAAAACAATCTTTACATTTTCCTTTTCTGCTTTAGGGGCTGAAAGGAAAGTAGCAGAATGCCTCAGCTTAACACATATTCATGCAGTCATGACAAGATACAAACATGATACACATTGGGGCACATGAATCATGGTTTTTCAGCTGCCACTTTTTCCAAGTTTCCTGAAGTTGGTCTACTTAATCATTGCAAGTCTTAAGTTTTTCCCCTTTGTGATACATGTGATGATTTGCCTGTTTAGTCTCACTTTTGCTACTTTTTGTGGTGTGCAACTTTTTAGCCCCAAATAGTAGCTGTGAAAGTAAGTCTTGGGGGAGGGGGATGTATCACTCCTACTGCTTTCTTTTTCTGTCCACCTTTTGTGAGACTTTTTCGCTGTTTGAGACTTTTTAGGTCCAGAATCAAGCAAGTTGGCAGCCTCAAGGATTAAGTGCAGTGGCCCGGATTTATCATTGTAGCCCAGATGTTTGTTCAACTTTTGGCCCCTGAAATTGTCCATTTCTTATAAGTCCCAAAACTGAGCATGCAAGACCTAGACTTACTTTTGGGAGCTACTATTTGGGACTAAAAAGTCACACACCTCAAAAAGTTGCAAAAGTGAGGCTAAACACGCAGCTCATCATGTACAGGCGGTCCCCTACTTAAGGACACCCGACTTACAGACAACCCATAGTTACAGACAGACCCCTCTGACCTCTGGTGAAGCTTTCTGAATGCTTTACTTTAGTCCCAGATTGCAATAATCAGCTGTAAGGTGTCTGTAATGAAGCTTTATTGATAATCCTTGGTCCCATTACAGCAAAAAATATTTAAAGTCCAATTGTCACTGGGGACAACATTTTTTTTGCCTGGAGCTACAATTATAAAATATACAGTTTCGACTTACATACAAATTCAACTTAAGAACAAACCTCCGGACCCTATCTTGTACGTAACCCGGGGACTGCCTGTATTCATGTATCGCAATGGGGAAAAACTTAAAAAGTACCTATCACTTGAAAAAAAACGCCACTAGAAGCTACTTACTAAAGTAAGCAACTCCTAGTGCTACAACAGACGCAGCAGTGTTACACTGCTAGCGTTATCGAAAACCTCTGATAATGCTAGCAGACATTGCCGTGATGTGTGGCACCTCCTCCAAAACATCACAGGACAGACCAGGCGTTTGTGATCTCGGTGGAAGCCATGGAAATCTAGCATGGACTCATATATGGACTGTGGCATATTCAGCCGAAGAATGGTACTTATGCCTTTGATTTCTTGGAATTAATTCATACATAAAAATGAAGATTTAATACATTAATGGTCTGTGATGTTAATGAATTACGATCCATATATGGTCTCTACATCTCCTAGGGCTTCCCCAAAGCAGACATTGGGCAGGGAATCCTTTTGAGAGATGTGTCGGGTTGGCGGCAGAGCAGGGACCACGTCATCAGGGAGATATCACCATCTGTCCATACATGGTGTCTCTACATCTCCCAGGGCTTCCCCAGACACAAGGCTCTAAATTATGCAATTAAATAATTCTTTGCCCAGCCCTGGATATAAATCCACAACCTCCACACTTCACCTGGCATAGAGAGACAGAGGCTATGCTAGGCTATGGGGTTAGTGGTTGTCTATGGGAGGATTTTATGTAATTAAGAGCTTCACTGTTACATCGACACAGGCTGAATATACTGGTATATGGAGATGGATCTTCTCAGATTACTATTATTATTATTGAGATGATAATGATGATTATTTATTATTATGGAGATTATAATGTTTTAAGCATATAATACAGTTAAATGACAAAAAGACCAAACATAAGGGCTCATTCAGACGGGCGTGTCCGCTGCTTATGTGCAAAAAATGCGGATGTGATGTCTGTGTTCAGACTATATTGTATCCATTTTGACTTCTATGTATGTATGTGGCCTGCATGATGCAACTTTTTCTCTTTTTTTTTGTACCGACGCCAGCTAGAAACACATACACAGTGATTGAGGGCATAAACCATAGGGACTTGTGGGTGGTTTAGTGTCCTGAATCGCCATTTCCCTTTAAATTCTTAGCAATATCTTCATAGACCAAAAAAAAAAATAGCTTGTCCTTTCAGGTGATGTGCACAGGTGATTCTGATTCTCAGATGCAGTTTTTGAAGCCAAAGCAGATGTGGATCATAATGGGTAAGGACTTATCATTAACAAGTGCTACTCCTCTTCTATTTTAACTCCACTCCTGGTTTGGGCATCAAAAACTACATCTGAAAAACTGAATGTGTGGACGCACCATTAGTAGGTGTAAACTCAACACTCTGAATACAGTTATCATATCTTGCATTTTATGCACCAGTGCATCAAAATCCATGACTATATATTTTTTAATAAAAACATACTAAACATCATATTGTACTAATTGTATCCACTTACCAAATGACAGTATTTATCCTTGGAATATTCCTCATCTGAACAAAATACACAATATACACAATTTAGATCAATGCAATAAGGATAAGATCATCTTCTTGATGGTGTCTTACTACAAGATTCTATATAATTCCTTGCAATGTAATACTGCTGCACCACCATTATATGGAAATATAATATAAAGCATATAGAATTAATTATTAAATGAAATCTTATATTTGAGTGTTAAATATGGGAAAATCAAGTAAACTTTAATTTTTGTATATTGTCTATTCTGGAATATTCCAGTGGAGGTGACTCTACTGTGAAAACCAGCCATTTCCCTCTTTAGGTTCAAAGTATTTGTATATCTAGTATAGCCATTGATTTGTCTACCATATAGCTCTGTGGTGTGGTTATAAACACATGTTTATATCTTTTTTTTGCTTAACTAGTGGCTAAATAATTTAACAAGGTTGAAATGAAAACTAAAAATGTGGCCAAATTCATGCTAAATGGACCAAAGAGTATTAGTACGGTAGCCTATTTGTAGTAAGAGCAAAAGATTAAATGTCAACTTTCTCCCCTCATCAATAAATTAAAGTTAAAGGGAACCTGTCATCAGAAATTGGATTAATAAACGATTACCAGTATGATGTCTAGCAGCTTTACACCTTCCAGATCATGTTTCTATGGCCCAGCATGGTTCCATCAACCACAGAATCAACTTTGAAGTGAGATGTAAATTGGTTGTTTAAAGTCAAGGAGGCGGAGAGTTTAACATGGAAGTCAAGCTCTCCTTGCCTCAGTACACCACCTCCTACTCTGTGATTGACATCATGCACAGAACTTCGGGGGATTAGTGATATTTCTGGATGCAGGACCATAAAGTACAGTACAGGGGCTTTCTGAGGAAGAAAAAGCTTGATTTCAGTGTTAAAATCTGTGTCTCCTTGACTTTATACAACCAATTTACATCGCACTTCAAAGCTGATTTTCTAAATGATGCCACCACACTGGGTCTTGAATGAAACATGATATTGAAGGTGTTCAGACGCTTGACAACATACTGGTAGTGGTTTATTAGGTCAATTTCTGTTCATGTCATGTGGAGTATACAATATACTCATAATTATCATTCTGTGCATTCAGATACATTAAACAGTACATGTAAGAGGAACAAAAAAGGATTGCAGAATAGACGGCATTTGTGGCAACACTGGCTGCAATAGGCCATTTCTTAATATATGAGCTTTCATTTTCTATCCTGTTGGTATAAATTTGGCATGTTTTGCTTAAATTTCACCAATGAGACCAATTCACCAATTCTAGATTTTTTGATATCTATAGGATAGAACATCAATATCAGATAGGCGGAGCCCCTACATCCAGTATAGGAATACTTGCTGACATTTTCTAAAATTTTTTATCTACCATCAAAGTCAAGCATGATAAACCAAGGACACTTACCCATACACCAGGCATAGTGACCGTAGAAATCTTCTTACATATGTTATGCATGGTCTCCTTTCTTCTAAAATCAACTTTTTAAATTATGGTAATGAGCCAGGAGAGCTCGGGGAGGGGGGGGATGGGGATAGTTACAACAGCCCTTCCGTGCTGTAGCTTCACAGACTGTTACACTGGGCAAGAGCCCTTTCCCACTCCAATTGTGTGCTGATAGAGAGGGCGGAAGTGATGAGCAAGATCAAAGGTGAGGGAAGACAGTGTAAAAGCCTCTCAAGCTGCAGCACAGAGGCGCTGTGGTAAACCCCAGTGCACTTACGGTTCATTAGCATAATTAATAAAGTTAATTTTAGAAGGAAGGTGGCCGTGGATAACAAATGTAGAAATATTACCACAATCACGGTGCCTGGATCTATGAGTAAGTGTCCCTGGTACATCATGTTTTATTTTGATGGTAGATTTCCTCTATCCAATGCAGTTTTAGTATTAGATTACAGGGGTATTCCTTTTTCAACAAGTAATGGATATTGTTTAAATAATGGAAAGTTATACAAATTTCAAATACACTTTCTATATCAATTGCTCACAGTTTTTTAGATCTCTGCTTGCTGTCCTTCTATAGAAAGCTTCTATGTTTACTTCTAGTGGACAGAAATCTGATTACTCTCTGTGATATAACAAGACGTGCACCTGTGTGACCATAGTCAGATTTCTATCCAATGGAGATAAACAATGAAGCTTTCTATAGAATGACAGCAAGCAGAGATCTAGAAAACCATGAGGAATTGTTACAGAAAGTATATTGGAAAATTGTATTACTTTTCATCATATAAACAATAACATTAATTTGCCAAAGTGGGAATACCCCTTTAAGGTACTTTTCAGATATCCCCTTACATCAGGTCATGCGTATAACCAAAAACACAAAATGATTGAATAGTTTATCTACAAGATAACTTTTAGACAAGAGTCAAAACCCAGATTGTAGGTCACTATTGTGGTCTGTATTGCTTTCTTTTTTGCTTGCATGACTTTGTTAATTTCGTCAACATTTGGTTTACACATTCATATATTGTTGTTAAATACATAGTTCGAATTCCAACCATGTGCTGGAAGATTATGTAGCCTCAGAGGTTGGGGTTAAAGAGGTTTTCCCGGAAAACAAGTTAGGCCCTAGCCATGAGAACAGGGGGTCAGTTGGGGTCCGTGGTACCTCTATCAGACCCCTAGTTGCCTCGTTGGGAGCAACGAGGGGTCCGCCGAAGGTACCTCGGACCCCATTGGAACCCCTGTTCTCATGATCTGTGTTCTCACCGATTAGCAAGTTACGCCCTATCCTGCGGATAGGGCCGAACTTGTTTCCTAGGACAACATCCATTTAAGGTATAAAGAGTTAAAAGGGTTTTCCCACGGAGCAAATCAGGGGTTGCTGATCATGGGTGGTCTCAATGCTAAGACCCCCACAGATCGCGAAAACAAGGGGTCCGAACCTAGTTGCTCCGTCAGGTTATTGGAGCAGATGGCCACATACGAGTGTTCTGCTCCATTAATCTCTGTGGAGCTGACGGAGATCGCCAAGCTTGATTAACCTGACGGAACAGCGCGGTCCAATGGACCCCTGTGGGGTCTCAGCACTGAGACCAACCCTGACCAGCAAGTTAGGCCCTATCCTGTGGATAGGGCCTGACTTTGCTTTGTGGGAAAACCTCTTTAATCTACTTCGTTTTATAATAAATTAAGTGTATTTATTATAAAACAGCTACCAAGCTATTGTATTGTTTGTAATTATTTTGTAATTGTAGATTGTGGATTATAAAAACATTTTTAATGAATATTACCTGGTAAGACGTCACTTTTTTTCACATTGAATTTAATTGTGGCACCATTACCAATCTAAAAAACATTGATAAGATACAATTATATTTCTAGCATTTGTATTGTATTATTTATACAAAAAACTGTATACCGAATTTACTAATCATTTTTAATTTATTTTTCAAAGGTCCAAAATATTTTTGGTCAATAAAATTAATAGTACAAGTGACTACTGGAAACTTTGTAATAGATCTTAAAAGGGGTCTGCCCATGAAAGAAAGTTCTCAAATTTGAATCCCCTACTGAGTTTCCACAATAAAGATCATTTTAACTGCATTACTTTTTACAATTTTACTCAGTTTTATTCCTCTTTAGGCTGGTCAGTGTAAAATCCCAGATTGTGGGCAGGGACTCTCTAAACAGACATATTATGATCCCTCTAGTGCTGTGAGATGCTGTGTGTTGACAATGTGCTTAGATTATAAAATTGGGGGTGATCTACCACCCCTACCACCCCGTTTACGACTTTTTTTTAGACTTTTTTGAGCATGGAACAAATAAATCTCCAAAGAAGTGTAAAAAAAACAAAAACATAGAATGTGTTGGAAAGTCACCCCCAATGAGTTAACATTACATTTTTGTAATGTTTACACACTGTAATTAGGTGAATCAACAGCTGTTGAATTGCTTTTAATGTGAGCGCCAGACCAATGTTTTTATATAAAGGTGTGCTCACATGTTGTGTTTGTTGTGAACATTATTCAAATGTGTTTACACTGGCAACATTGTGTTTACGCAAACATGATGTTAAAATCCATGTTAACATAATGTAAATACATTATTAACACTATGTAAACACAACCTAAACACAACATTTCATAGACAACACCTTGAAAAAACAGGACATTACGCACCTTCCACATAGTAAACTATAAAGAGGAACTTCTAAGTATGGATGTAGACAAAACAATTGGCACAAATCTTCTTACGGTTCTTAACCCCTTAACCACCTAGCCTTTTTTTGTTTTTTCATTTCTATTTTTCACTCCCCACCTTCAAAAATGTAAACCTTTTTTATTTTTACACATAAAGAGCTGTGTGGTGGCTTCATGAAGGTGCCCTTCATACTGACGGTATTTAATATTTCATGCCATGTAATGGGAAGCGGGAAAAAAATTCCAAATGCAGTGAAAATGGTGAAAAAACGCATTTGCGACGTTTTTTTGTGGGCTTGGATTTTGCAGCTTTCACTGTGCGCCACAAATGACATGTCTACATTATTCTTTGGGTCGGTACGATTACGGTGATATCAAATTTGTATAGGTTTATAATGTTTTCATACATTTACAAAAAAAGTTTTTTTAAATTTTGCCATCTTCTGGCGCCAATAACTTTTTCATACTTCAGTTTCTTTTTTTGCGACTTTTGATGACGTTTTCATTGCTATGATTTTGAGGACTGTGCGACCTTTTGATCACTTTTTATTGATTCTTTAATATTTTTCAAAATGGCAAAAAATTTGCCATTTTCAACTTGCATATACAGGCGCTCCCCTACTTAAGAACACTCGACTTACATACGACCCCTAGTTACAAACGGACCTCTGGATATTGTTAATTTATTGTTCTTTAGTCCTAGGCTACAATGATCAGCTGTAACAGTTATCAAATGTGTCTGTAATGAAGCTTTAGTGTTAATATTGATTCTTATGACAATCCAACATTTTTAAAATCTAATTGTCACAGAGACCAAAAAAGTTCTGGCTGGGTTTACAATGATAAAATATACAGTTCCGACTTACATACAAACTCAACTTGAGAACAAACCTACAGACCCTATCTTGTATGTAACCCGGGGACTGCCTGTATATTGATTATATCTTTACCTTTGATTTATTGGTTGTAACATACTTTGACGGAAGACTAGAGTCATTACTAGGTGACTAGGCAAGTGGTGGTGTGAGGTTTACCCACACCAGGGTTGCCGTCTGTGGATTTGTTGTAAATTATCTGTTTTAAAAGTTTTTAAATGTATGTCTTTGTTTTTGATCTGTCTCTATACTCTAATTGAAATAAAGATTGATATATTTGTGAAGTATATTGGTAAGCAGTTATCGTGCATTGCTCTTTTTGCTTTTTGGATTAATTGTGTTTAAATGCACAGGCTCTTTTTGGATTTATACCGTTGTGCTAACCAGCATCTTGTTCATCCATTTTCGACTTTGGCAAGCCCTCTCCATGCACCGGGACACGCGCACGAGTCAGTAAGAGGTTAATACACTTAGAAGGGCACATGTAACTTGATACTTCAGTGAACAGACATATCATAGCTGGTGGCTTGTGAGCCGCATACTTGTGATAAACCAAAACCTCTTACCTGGTAATGTTTTATGGTGTTTAACTTGATGGTATTATTTTCTGTCATCGCATTAGAGGAATCTATGTCTGCAAGCTGCTTAAAAGTCTGACCATGGTGAAATTCTGATCATGGAAAATAATAAGTTAATTAAATAAAATACAGACAGTTGAATATTGTAACCAATTTTTATTACTTCTGCATGTTGTAACAATCTTTTAGACAGAACAGTAAGCATGCCAAACTGGGTCACATTATAAAGTGCATTGGAACTGCACTGGAAAATTTATCAGAAGTCTGTGAGAGCAGAACTAAGGACCATGGCAACCAATCAGAGCTAAGTTTACATTTTAAAATCGTCTGTGGAAAAAAGAAAGCTTGGCTCTGATTGGTTGCCATGGGTAACTAAAACAGTTCAGCTCTCACACTTTAATATGCATATTGCATAACTGATCACCATTAATGACAGTATCATTCAGGGTGTGATTCCAGACTTAAGAATTGCTGTTCTTTCCTACCGCATACACAGCGGTCTTTGGAATGAAATCAAAACCAGAAACAGATTATGATGTTCTAACTATTAAATGTCTGCACAGCTAGTGTAGATACATACGGTGTAGGATTTTTCCTTAAAAAAGTACAGTAATTAACAATCACTGTATTTTTAATCATTTTCCATGCCATTTGAATGTTTTCCACAGTAATACTATTGCTAGACTAATTGCAATTACAAATACATCCTTATAGGAATACATGCTCCGACGAATAATCATCTATTCTTCATTTAGCATTTCATTTTCATTAAAAAGGGACTTTTAAAAATATGCAAATGTACCTCTTCTGACTCTGTCGACTGCTGAATATCCACACCTTCCATAACCACTTATCTCCGCTTCCTCCTTTCCTTCCCATACCTAAGAGTCAGAGGCAGATGACAGAGCCGGAAGGGTCTTCTGTGATGTACACAGAAGTACATGAGGCTCATTTGCATATTTTTATGATAAATAAGCCATAAGCTAAATAGAGAATACAGTTGTAGTAGCCATAGCAGCTGACCCCCGGGGGTCAGGGGGCCACATCATGCGGCCTGACACAACGAGTGGAGGATGTGCCCCATAAATGAAAGCTATCACCACGGATCTACTTTTTATAACTTTTATTTCCTAATCTTATTTTTTCTCCTCAAAGCTCCTTGTCCGTGATGCCTGCCATCTGAGCATGTGCAGGACAGCAGGCCCGCGGCTGCGCGGTCACTGCTCGGAAGCCGGAGCTACTGTGCATGCGTAGATAGCAGGCTTGGTGGACGAGGGAGTGTAGCTCCTCATAGCTGCGCGACGAAGAAATCTGGTAGGAAGATCAAAGAGGCTACTGGGGAGTGGAGTAGCTGCGCCGTGTAGCCCCCGATCAAGCTACTCCACGACCCAGTAGCCTCTTTAGAAAATCTGCATAGTAGGGAAATAAAAGTTATAAAAAGATTGCGGGGACATGAGGATTAGCCCTTAAAAGGGTTACCTTCATGTCCAATAGTGCAGCTACCACCCAATCTACCTTTATAGGTAGATCTGTGGTGGTAAGTTTCCTTTAAATACAAAACAGAGAAACACATGCTTGTGAGTTACAGAACCCCAAAGAATACATTTGTTGAGTCCTTACCTAATTCAATATCGCAAAGAGGATGCCCAAACGAATATCCCCTTTGGATCTGGAATGATTGAAGAATTTTCTCTTTGGCTTGTTCAATTGTATCACAATCCAAAACAGTTACTTTTAGAAACTCACTAGTATCTTCACACTCATGTTCTGAGGTTTTTGGAAAATGCACATTTAGCTCCTAAAAAATACCATAAGCTGTATCATTGATATTCAGCAATATTATGTCCATATCACTAATAGTTGTTGCTACATCAGACACACAACATGTAAAGAGCTATTTAGTATGTAGTTTCAAGCCAAATGTTCCATGGGTCAGTGCCATATTTTTGCCCTAGACTGCCCTAGACACTAGGCCTGAACATGGCCCCATATCACGTAGAGATATAGGACCTGTCCTATCTTTCTACGTGCTAAGGAGCACTACGATGCCGCACGTGTGCTGCACCGTACCGCTCCCGTACGGTGCCGTGAACCCATAGAAGTATATGGGGGAGCATATCGGCCGCATATATTCCCCCCATACATGTGTTTGAATGTAGCCTAAATGCGTGCTGAATACTTCTGCGCACCGTATGCTGCCGTATATATGTGCAGTATCCAGAAACAGTGGGATTCTGTCAGCCAGCCTATAGTCAGCCATCCATCATGTGCCAGCCCACCGTATTTTATACTGATACAGTGCGGATACGGTGCAATACGTTGCCATACTGTTGGAATACGTCCCGTATTTACATCCAGAATACAGCCCTATATACAGAACAGAAAAGACCATCCGGTCGTGTGCATGAGACCAAACACAGGTAAAATATGGATTACACATGTACCCACAAGTATGGCCATTACAGCAGCAGATTGCTTGATTTTGATGCTAGATTTTTTTAAGAGTTACAAATATTTGTACCCACCCTGAATTGACATAGCCAAAACACATCAAATGACCCCAACTTAGTGCCACCAGAGTCTTATACTTTAGAGTCACCAAATTAAATGAATTTTGTTGTAGCTTTACACAGGAAAAGAAGCCATGGGATGGGAGAGTGTGAGAATAAAAGAAAACTGAGAACCAGACAACTCTCACTGCAATTCCGATTCCAACGCTCATTTAATTTTCTTGGAAGAAAGACTGATTTGGAAAATCTACCCCTGCAACTTTATTGGAATAAACACTTATGTTAAATGACTGTGCACATTTGTGGCCTGCTAAGACATTCACATCTTCCTATGTTGCAACATTACTGTGGAGTTCAGTAGGGGAGAGGCAATGTCAGAATAGGTTCAACCACATGGATATGTATTTTTTTTACTTTTCTATATTCTTGTTGGTTTAAAAAAATATTTGCAATCACTTTGTATTAGTAGTGATTGCAAAATAGTATTTGATAAATATGAATATGACTTTCAATTGAATTAAAACCAAGAACTTGCTCACTCCTGTGAATGTTTCAGTGCCACATAACTTTGTTTGACAATGCTGAAACTTGTTCACCACAACTCTGTAAATTTCTTTTTAGACACAGTACTATTTGTGGTATCACATCCTTTATTGTCATAGCCACAACCACCAATATTGACTGGATATCTCTACTGATTAATGGTACTTTAGTATCATACTCACCACACTGTTATATTCTGTGATCTGCCATAACAACCAGTCTTCATTCAAAGTAAAGAGAGCTTTACAGGATACCGCATCTATTGGGCCTTTGTGTATCCTCTGGTTTAATGTATGGACCAGATTGTACAAAGGTTCACCCACAGATTCCTATGCAAAATTAAATTATGATTAATAAAAGGGAACACATATCATCTTAGGCCCCATTTACACTGCCATTGTGGGGACGTAACGTATATATGCAAATTTGTGTCCTGGATCTACGTCCCTATTAAAGGCTATTGCGAACCGGCGGCAGTCTGGTACGCTCCATACATGGGGAAAATATAGAGTTTACTCTATCTATCCCCATATGCACAGCCGGGCAGCGCTATTTCCTATAGAGAAGGGCGGGATTAGCAGAACTCACCCCTCCTCCTTTCCAGCACCTCTGGGCTACGGCCGGGCAAGCACACGTCCATGTGAATGCAGTCATATAAAACATGCATGCCAGTTGAATAAGCCAAAATATCTATATCTATCTATATTTATAAAATACAAAGCAATTTCCTTGCAATATTTTGCAAGTAAAGAGGCTTGCGGTCAGTTTTAAAACTAATAGTTGGAATTCAAGTCTAAGATAATTTTTTTTACAGAAAATGTTAGCACAATGTTACCACAAACACTTCACAGTTCTTGTCTGAAAAACCCACCCTTCTTGTTTTGCTGGCAGATTAAATTCAGGAGGACATAACACTTCTGCTTCCTCTTATTATAATCTATTATTTTTTTTACTTCTAGATAGCTCTATGTAGATAATCTCGGAATTGTCTTCTTTTAAATGAAACAACTGGTTAATGTGAGGAACTTGTGATGTGGCCTGATGAGAGACTTCAGTGCTGACCATGAATATTACTGCAGACATTAAAGGGAGTCTACCTGAAGTTTTGACCATACAAAGCTATACACAGGGTTAGCTTGACGGACTAGAGAGATGGGCTATCATACCTTTGTTTGTGTTGTTCTAGCTGCAAGATTGTGAAACATGCATTTATGTCCCAGGATTGTAGCTGAACTTGGTGCACTGGGGCACACTTTTATGTGAGATACAAATTCTTAAGAACACATTTCTGATGCTGCTAATAATATACTTGTACGTATGATACAACAGTTACCTAACACTGACTGTTGCTTTGTATGATAAAAACTGATGGTAGAATCCCTTTAAAGGTGACCTGTCACCCAATTTATCAGCACTAGGAGCTACTTTCTAAAGTAAGCAGCTCCTAGTGCTTGATCAAACGCCGCAGTGTTAGAATGATTGCGTTACGAGAAACCTCCGGTAACGCTATCTAACACTGCGGCGGGGTACAATGTAATAGTCGGACAGCTTGCAAAGCTGTCCGACGTATTCATGAGGGGGCGGGGTTGGGGCGTGGCTAGGGGCGATGACTGCCGCCTGGCGCGTGGCAGTCACTGCCGGCCTATGGAGTGAGCGGGGCGGTCCGGGCAGCACTTCGAACCGCCCCCTCATGAATGCTTCGGACAGCTTTGCGAGCTGTCCGACAATTACATTGTACCCCTCCGCAGTGTTTGATAGCGTTACCGGAGGTTTCCGGTAACACTATCACTCTAACACTGCGGCGTTTGATCAAGCACTAGGAGCTGCTTACTTTGGTAAGCAGCTCCTAGTGCCGAAAATTTAGGTGACAGGTCTTCTTTAATGTCAATATGTCAGTTCTTTTGGGGGGGGGGGGGCAGCAATAAATGACATAGTGTTCAGAATAAGCACAATATTTATCAACCACTTGTTGACCTTTTTGAACATAGAAGGTAGAGTGGGCATGCTCGCATGCATTATAGAATAATCACTATTGAAGTACTTTTTACTTCTCACTATGAGGCCATATGATATATATAGATATTCCTGGAATACAATGGTTTACATAAATTTCTATGAGGTAATGTTTACAGGTTAAAAGGCCTTCTACCTGGTGGTTTAGGATGGTCAAGGTGTTAAAGGGGTATTCCCATTTTACCAAATTAATGTTATTGTTTATATGATGAAAAACTATACAATATTCCAAAATACTTTCTGTATCAATTCCTGTATCAATTTTCTAGATCTCTGCTTGCTGTCATTCTGTGTAAAGCCTCTATGTTTACTTCCAGTGGACAGAAATCTGACCATGGTCACACAGGTGCACGGCTTGTTAGTGTCAGAGAGAGTAATCAGAGCTGTGTGATATAACGAGCAGCGCACCTGTGTGACCATGGTCAGATTTCTACCAATTAGAAGTTAACGATGAAGTGTTCTATAAAATGACAGCAAGTAGAGATCTAGATCCGTGAAGAATCGATACAGAAGTATATTGGAAAATTGTATAACAATTTAATTATTCAAACAATTATTTGCTGAAATGGGAATTGCCCTTCAATGATAATTATTTCTATGATGGTCTATAGCAGTAAAGAGTTACCCTTACAAGTTATTATTTATAAAAACATTGGCCCACATTTATTAAAGCCCCTGTGCCAGTTTCTGTCGGACGTTGCACATTCTTTTCACTGCAAACTGCTTGCACATGTATTTATAAAGTGTCCGCAACACATTATACCCTGCACTGAAAGGGGTGTTTCGGTGCAAACATTTATCAGTGTCTGACAGAAGTGTGTCGCTTGCTCTATGTTAAAGATGCACCATAAAAGTTGTTGCACTTTGACGGACCAGTGCAGGCGGCTCCAGATTCATGAAGAACATGCGCCAGAAATCCTGAATTTGGGACCCTCTGTACACTACACAGGAAACTGCACCTATTGCAGTTTACATTGTTTTTGATAAATGTGGGCCTTTGCGTTTGTATCACCAGCGACCATTCTAGTTGTAGAATTAACCTAAGATACACTGAAGATAAATAAGGAAGAGTCATTTCAGTACTTACTCTGAGAAATCCATACAAACAAGTGGACATCCAGTTGGTCAGTAGCTTTTCCACCACCGTCTCTGTTCTCCTCAGCATTAACTTTGGATGTTTGTTACTTGGTTGATCAATAAGATCTTTAATCAATCTTTCAAGCAGCCCAGTAAGGTAAAGGAGATTACTCTGATAGTTAATGGTCAGCAAGGATGCAAACATACACCTAATAAAACAAGAGTAACAGGTTATGATTTGCTTCCAATACATCATCATAATAGAAATTGTATGTGAACTATTTGGGCACGATTTATCAGTGGTTTTATGCCAGTTAGTTTTTACATGTAAAAACAATTAAATAATCAAAAATTCTTGAGCACTGCAAGAAATTCTGATTAATTATTCGACTACACCACCTCCACACCATGGGGGCAAGTAGGAGTGCGACCACCAGAAGAGTGGGACAGCACAGGGTGTCCCTGCCCAGTGGCTGTGCACTTTCTAAAAATCTGCAACTATTCTTTGCTGAATGTTTGGAGGTTTTTATGCAAAACTACCTGGCATAGTTCTGCCCCCCCACCCCCACCACGGAAGCACTGCCAGCAGAGGTCTAAGCCTCGTGATGTATCTGCCGTGAAGTTGGGCACAGAGCACCAGCGTGTGATAAATCTCCCCCTATATGTTTATGCAGTATAGTATTTTTTTGTCTTCATAGTGAGAAAAGCAGTGACAAGCATGAAAGCATATTAAAATAATGCATAAATAATGTTGTTCTTACCGATCCTTGACAGAGAAATCACTCTGTTTTTCCAAGGTGTGGATGAGTAGAGCCAGAAAATTTTGGTTCTCAAATAAAGTCCTTAGAGTATTTACTACTTCCTCATCATGTGATGACCTTCTGGTTTGGAAAGGCTGTAGGCAACAAAGATATATATTAATACTATTGTTGGATGATTATAATAAAGAACACACAATGATGCAATAGTCGATGGTCAGTGTTCCTAAACGGGTAGCTGCTGATGGTACCTGGTGACCTGCACCCAAATATGGAGAAATGGAACAAGCCAGTACCTATATCTCATGCACCTGGATGATGAAAAAGGAAATTGACAGTTTATTGTTGGGGAGGGTTGGAAATCTCAAACTTCTTCTGTAGTAAAAAAAACTTTTGGATAGTGAAGTTGCACTTCATTCATTCTTTGACGCATATCAAAACATTTTATACTAGCAGAATACATGCGTCAAAGAATAATTGGATTTTATCTTAGAGAAATAATTTAATCAGAAAATGTACACAATATTGGAAATAGTTTTTGGAGTTTTTCAGACTACATTTACTTTGGTTTTTGCACTGACCACTACGTCTAATAACGGTATGAAATTTCCAGCTCTCTTCACTCTACAATATTCTGAAGAGCGTCCAGAAGCAAACTCATCACAGGCAGGATTACACCATACACAGAAGGTGATGGTCGCAGCCTATCTTCTCCCTCACCATGCAATGTTTCCTTACTCAAAAAAGGCTATTTAATGTGAATTCCGTATACCGTGAGTGACATCACTGGTTACCCTGCTGAGCAACATACGTGTCCTCCATTGCCTTTAATGACCTCTGACTCAGAAAGAGGGATCAAGAAGGAAAGATGTAGCTTGCTGCATCTCTCCATCCTGTTTTACACAGTATATAACATACACCGGGCATATTTAGGCAAAAAGGATGACAGTATATGTCTATGCATACCCCCATATATGTCAGAAAGATCTATTTGCATATATGCTCAGCATATCACATAAACGCAATGTGAACCAAGCCTTGTTAAAATTTGTTGTAGGCATAAAGCTGAGCTTAGTTTGAAAGTCAAGTTACAGAATTAAAGTAAATAATATTTCTGAAATCTCTTTCAATCTCTTGTCAATCTCTTACAGTTACATAGAATATGATATAATGTCATAGAATGTCTTTATGAGTGTCTTTCAACAAGATTGTAGTGCCTATCCCACGAAACCAATTAGGCCCTACCCTAATCAATGGGGGTCTCAGATCACTAGAACGTGGGATCCAATAGCTGCACCGCTCATCTCGTGAAGCGACAAGGGGTCCGACTGGGGTACAAGAGCCCATGATCCACACCGTTATCATGACCCACGCCGATCAGCAAGTTAGGCCCTCTTCTGAGGATAGGGCCTAACTTGTTTTGTGGGAAAAAAATCTATAACTTTTTTATTTTTACACATAAAGAGCTATGTGATGGCTTGTTTTCTGCTTAACAAATTGGACTTCATAGTGACGGTATTTAATATTCCATGCCATGTACTGGGAAGCAGGAAAAAATTCCAAATGAAGGAAAAAACGCATGAAAAAACGCATGAAACTGCTGAAAAAACGCATTTGCGCCGTTTTCTTGTGGGCTTGGATTTTACGTCTTTCACTGTGCTTGAACTTATATTTATATCAGTTCAAGGGAAAGGGGGGTGATTTGAATTATTAGGTTTTTTTTATTATAATTTTTTTTAAACGTTTTTTATTTTTACTAGTTTTCAGACTCCCTAGGGTACTTTAACCCTAAGTTGTCTGATCAATCCTCAAGGGTTAAAACAAGACAGCCTCGCGTCTTCAGAAGACCCGAGGCTGTCATGGCGACGGATCACTGCTCCCCTATAACGGGGAGCGACAATCCTCGCATGGGCGCCGCCATCTTTTTGAAGCCGCCGCCGTGATAACACCCGAGATTGATGCTAGCAATATGCAGCATAGACTTACCAGCTATGGAGAGGGCTCAGCCCAAGAGCCCTCTCTATGCACCGGGACCCGGCGCCCACTGTGAATACGCGGTTGGCGGTCGTGAACGAGTTAAATTTATATTTACCAAATACTTTAATTAGACATAATAGTAGCAGTTTATACCTAGGAATTAACTGAGTTCAGTATTCTGAAATAAAAGGTACAGCAATGTACTTACTGATGGAATATTCTCACATAGTTTTTCACATAATTCTTGCTTATTTTTGTCAGTCTAGGAAAGAAAAATACATTTGAAACATTTCTGTGAAAGGTAAATACTGAATGTGAGTATACATACTGTTGTCTCTTTCTATCCATCTATAGAAATCTCATGACTAGTAGGACTGCTTATTTTATTGCCTATGCAGGGCTTTATTGAATAAGCATAAACACATTACAGTCATATGTGTTTACAGTAGCACACATACAGCGTATACTGGGGCACATGTATCATAGTTTGGTCTCTCTGAGGTGAATTTTAGAGACTTTTGGTGGTTAGTTTTTGCACCTTATGTATGATCCTGCCTTTTTACTTGTGATACATGTTCAGTTTTTCCTGTCCTGGCAGGCGCAAATTTTGGACACAAGCCACGCAAGGGGGTTATATGCAGGAGTGGACAAAAGCCACGTGAGGGGGTTATATACAGGAGAGGACACAAGCCATGTGAGGGGGTTATATACAGGAGTGGACACAAGCCATGTGAGGGGGTTATATACAGGAGTGGACACAAGCCATGTGAGGGGGTTATATGCAGGAGAGGATACAAGCCATGTGAGGGGGTTATTTACAGGAGAGGATAAAAGCCATGTGAGGGGTTAAATACAGGAGTGGACACAAGCCATGTGAGGGGGTTATATGCAGGAGTGGACACAAGCCATGTGAGGGGGTTATATGCAGGAGAGGATACAAGCCATGTGAGGGGGTTATATACAGGAGTGGACACAAGCCATGTGAGGGGGTTATATACAGGAGTGGACACAAGCCATGTGAGGGGGTTATATACAGGAGTGGACACAAGCCATGTGAGGGGTTATATACAGGAGTGGACACAAGCCATGTGAGGGGTTACATACAGGAGTGGACACAAGCCATGTGAGGGAGTTATATGCAGGAGTGGACACAAGCCATGTGAGGGGTTATATACAGGAGAGGATACAAGCCATGTGAGGGTGTGATATACAGGAGTGGACACAAGCCATGTGAGGGGGTTATATACAGGAGTGGACACAAGCCATGTGAGGGGGTTATATACAGGAGAGGACACAAGCCATGTGAGGGGGTTATATACAGGAGAGGATACAAGCCATGTGAGGGTGTGATATACAGGAGAGGATACAAGCCATGTGAGGGGGTTATATACAGGAGTGGACACAAGCCATGTGAGGTGGTTACATACAGGAGTGGACACAAGCCATGTGAGGGTGTGATATACAGGAGAGGATACAAGCCATGTGAGGGGGTTATATACAGGAGTGGACACAAGCCATGTGAGGGTGTGATATACAGGAGAGGATACAAGCCATGTGAGGGGGTTATATACAGGAGTGGACACAAGCCATGTGAGGGGTTATATACAGGAGTGGACACAAGCCATGTGAGGGGTTATATACAGGAGTGGACACAAGCCATGTGAGGGGGTTATATGCAGGAGTGGACACAAGCCATGTGAGGGGTTATATACAGGAGAGGATACAAGCCACATGAGGGGTTATATACAGGAGAGGATACAAGCCATGTGAGGGTGTGATATACAGGAGTGTACACAAGCCATGTGAGGGGGTTATATACAGGAGTGGACACAAGCCATGTGAGGGGGTTATATACAGGAGTGGACACAAGCCATGTGAGGGGTTATATACAGGAGTGGACACAAGCCATGTGAGGGGTTATATACAGGAGTGGACACAAGCCATGTGAGGGAGTTATATGCAGGAGTGGACACAAGCCATGTGAGGGGTTATATACAGGAGAGGATACAAGCCATGTGAGGGTGTGATATACAGGAGTGGACACAAGCCATGTGAGGGGGTTATATACAGGAGTGGACACAAGCCATGTGAGGGGGTTATATACAGGAGAGGACACAAGCCATGTGAGGGGGTTATATACAGGAGAGGATACAAGCCATGTGAGGGTGTGATATACAGGAGAGGATACAAGCCATGTGAGGGGGTTATATACAGGAGTGGACACAAGCCATGTGAGGTGGTTATATACAGGAGTGGACACAAGCCATGTGAGGGGGTTATATACAGGAGTGGACACAAGCCATGTGAGGGGGTTATATACAGGAGTGGACACAAGCCATGTGAGGGGGTTATATACAGGAGTGGACACAAGCCATGTGAGGGGGTTATATGCAGGAGTGGACACAAGCCATGTGAGGGGGTTATATACAGGAGAGGATACAAGCCATGTGAGGGGTTATATACAGGAGAGGATACAAGCCATGTGAGGGTGTGATATACAGGAGAGGATACAAGCCATGTGAGGGGGTTATATACAGGAGTGGACACAAGCCATGTGAGGGGGTTATATGCAGGAGTGGACACAAGCCATGTGAGGGGGTTATATGCAGGAGTGGACACAAGCCATGTGAGGGGGTTATATGCAGGAGTGGACACAAGCCATGTGAGGGGGTTATATACAGGAGAGGATACAAGCCATGTGAGGGGTTATATACAGGAGTGGACACAAGCCATGTGAGGGGGTTATATACAGGAGAGGACACAAGCCATGTGAGGGGGTTATATACAGAAGTGGACACAAGCCATGTGAGGGGGTTATATACAGGAGTGGACACAAGCCATGTGAGGGGGTTATATACAGGAGTGGATACAAGCCATGTGAGGGTGTTATATACAGGAGTGGACACAAGCCATGTGAGGGGGTTATATACAGGAGAGGATACAAGCCATGTGAGGGGGTTATATACAGGAGTGGACACAAGCCATGTGAGGGGGTTATATACAGGAGAGGATACAAGCCATGTGAGGGGGTTATATACAGGAGAGGATACAAGCCATGTGAGGGGGTTATATACAGGAGTGGACACAAGCCATGTGAGGGGGTTATATACAGGAGAGGATAAAAGCCATGTGAGGGGTTATATACAGGAGAGGATACAAGCCATGTGAGGGGTTAAATACAGGAGTGGACACAAGCCATGTGAGGGGGTTATATGCAGGAGAGGATACAAGCCATGTGAGGGTGTTATATACAGGAGAGGACACAAGCCATGTGAGGGGGTTATATGCAGGAGTGGACACAAGCCATGTGAGGGGGTTATATGCAGGAGTGGACACAAGCCATGTGAGGGGTTATATACAGGAGAGGATACAAGCCATGTGAGGGTGTGATATACAGGAGAGGACACAAGCCATGTGAGGGGGTTATATACAGGAGTGGACACAAGCCATGTGAGGGGGTTATATACAGGAGTGGACACAAGCCATGTGAGGGGGTTATATACAGGAGTGGACACAAACCATGTGAGGGGGTTATATGCAGGAGTGGACACAAGCCTTGTGAGGGGGTTATATACAGGAGAGGACGCAAGCCACGTGAGGGGGTTATATACAGGAGTGGACACAAGCCTTGTGAGGGGGTTATATACAGGAGTGGACACTACTGTTAATTTGGGATTTAACATGTTTCATTTTTAATGCATTTTTAAACTAATTACAACAGCTGAGGAGAGGTGATGTGCCTTATTTCATTACTTTTAACATTTGAATTTATAAAACGCATAGTAAATAAAGGAAAACAGCAGTGTGAGGACACTCTATGAATACTCCCAGACCAGCTACAATCATGGAATATACACAGTCCTGTTACTACTAACTACATACACAAAGGTATGGTTATAAAGATTCACAGGGCTTCTACCTAACACCGTACGCACCTATATGTGTTCAAGACTAAGGTCCACAGATTTATGTAAAATTCATAACTTACATCAGGAAAGAAAGTGTTTAAAGCAAAATGTTTGTAGTCAAAGAATGGTATGGTCCCTAGGACTTCCACCGGAACATCTTCTTTTTCTGTCTGGAGTTCTGCAAAACCTTCACAAAAGTTATATAAATATTAATAAAAAAGTTGTTTTAAAACTAAGAAAATTCATATCTCTCCATCTGCTATATAATTCTGTCATGAGAATGGTAGCATTCATGTATTATTTGTTATTATTTGATTAATGAGGTTCCCCTCGCTTACTTTTATGTAAGAAATATCAACCATGTTAAGACTTCTACAAGACTTCTAAAGGACGACTACTACTATACATTATTTCTAGAGATGAGCGAGCACTAAAATGCTCCGGTGCTCGTTATTCGAGACGAACTTTTCCTGATGCTCGAGTGCTCGTCTCGAATAACGAGCCCCATTGAAGTCAATGGGAGACTCGAGCATTTTTCAAAGGGACCATGGTTCGGGAATAAAATGTGTTAATTAATTGAAAAAGAATGTCTTCTGATAAGTTAGCAGATGTATGCAAACATCTGCAATCTATTCTTCACTGTTCCGCGCGTATATTATCTCCCGACAAGTTAGCAGATGTGAAGAACAGTGAAGAATAGAATAAAAACAGTGAACACAGGATCATTTAAGTGAAAAACACAGTGAAGAATAGATTGCAGATGTTCGGCACATCTGCTTACTTGTCGGGAGATACGCTGTCCCAGGATCCGCTGCTCTTCTTCCACTGAAGTCTCCCCGATGTCTCCGTGCCGCTGCCCGATGTCTCCGTGCCGCTGCCCGATGTCTCCGTGCCCCGATGTCACCGTGCCCCGATGTCACCGTGCCCCGATGTCACCGTGCCCCGATGTCTCCGTGCCCCTATGTCTCCGTGCCCCTATGTCTCCGTGCCCCTATGTCTCCGTGCCCCGATGTCTCCGTGCCCCGATGTCTCCGTGCCCCGATGTCTCCGTGCCCCGATGTCTCCGTGCCCCGATGTCTCCGTGCCCCGATGTCTCCGTGCCCCGATGTCTCCGTGCCCCGATGTCTCCGTGCCCCGATGTCTCCGTGCCCCGATGTCTCCGTGCCCCGATGTCTCCGTGCCGCTGCCCGATGTCACCGTGCCCCGATGTCTCCGTGCCCCGATGTCTCCGTGCCCCTATGTCTCCGTGCCCCTATGTCTCCGTGCCCCTATGTCTCCGTGCCCCTATGTCTCCGTGCCCCTATGTCTCCGTGCCCCTATGTCTCCGTGCCCCTATGTCTCCGTGCCCCTATGTCTCCGTGCCCCTATGTCTCCGTGCCCCTATGTCTCCGTGCCCCTATGTCTCCGTGCCCCTCCGTTCCGCGCGTATCTTCCGACAAGTAAGCAGATGTGCCGAACATCTGTGATCTATTCTTCACTGTGTTCTTTACTGTGTTTTTCACTTAAATGATCCTGTGTTCACAGTGTTCACTGTTTTTATTCTATTCTTCATTGTTCTTCACTGTGTTTTTTTAATTAAATGCTCGATCTCGAGCAGGGGAAATACTCGTCCGAGCAACGAGCCGTTTCGAGTACCTTAATACTCGAACGAGCATCAAGCTTGGACGAGTATACTCGCTCATCTCTAATTATTTCCAATAAGACTGGTGTGTTATCACTGGTTTCTTCTATGTATACTCCTGTCAGGTTCATGGACAATTTTACTTAGGAAAATATTTGTCTGTTCTGCAGAGCTATGGTCTTTGTACTTTTAAAATTTATAGTATACTACAGGAGTAAAACTGACCTGTCCTAAAAAGGTGAGCCAACTATAACTGCAGTTCTATTGTCTAGAACGGCACAAACCAAACCATGCCATTATGAATCTAGCAGTCCTGAAACAATAAATGTGTCTCAAAATAAGAAATTCTCCACAGTAGCTTGTTAAGGCCTCATCTACATGAACGTACATGGGGCTAACTGAAATCGCGTATTGGGGCACATTTATTAAGGGTCCGAACGGCGCATTTTCGTCGGGTTTCACGATTTTTTCTGTTTTGTGCTGAATTGCCCCGGGTTTTTGGCACACGTGATCGGATTGTGTCGTATCAGTGCCGGCTTGCATGCGACACAAATCGGGAGGCGTGGACGTCGGCAACCCGACTGATTCGGACAAACCGCAGAATTTAAGAAGCAAATTGTGTCGCAAGATCAGCACTGACATGCACCGGGAAGAAGAAGGTGAGCTCCGGCGGACCTCAGCGGGGGAAGCGACACATGCAGAAAATTGGATGCACAATCTTAGCGAATTGCGGCAGACCCCAATCCTCATCGGACAACACACGACGGGGATCGCGAAGGGACAGGTAAGTAAATGTGCCCCATTGACTTCTACTGTGCCTGTTCATGGTGTGGTGCATGCACGGCCATGCTACAAATTAAAGAGCTAGTTCTATTGCTGCCAAGATTTGCAGGCAGTCAATTTCAATGCACAATGGCGGGATGAGCAGCACTCACCAACCAATGTCCCAAGGGCCACAAGCAATGGCACATGACCTGTTGCCTGTGGGCCGGAAACTGAAAGTGGTTGTGTTCACAATACATTTCAACTGTATTCAAGAGCAGAAGATAACCCAGCTATGGTATAAAATGTTATACAATGGCCATCTGACATACAATTCTTTGTCTACGGCCTCTTACCTAGCTAAATTAGTTTTCTTCTCTGGACTGATAAGGAGGAAGTCCTGCTGATGCAACTGGTTTATCTCAAACCCAAAAACTTGATACTTGTGTTATGTGAAAACTCAATTACCTACATAACTTCACTTACATAAATAACTACATACAAAGTATAGCAGAGGAATCACAACTATCGCAGCCAAGTTTCAGATTTAGTAGACTTACCTTCACGGATTTCTTTCCTTATCTCACACTCTAGTTCCTCAAGATCTTTGGCTAGTTTCCTGCTCATTTCTTTGGATTTGCGTTTTGTGATTAAATAGGCAGCTAAATATGATATTCATAAATAAAATGTACATTAATTTAGGCTGTGACTGTGAACACACCAAAAGATCTAACAAAGACACTCCAAAAAACTGGTGTCAGACACCTGCTAAATGACAAATCTGCCCCATAGGTCTATATAGTAGTCGATCCAGTTAGTATTTCAATCTACCCTTGGAAGCTGTACCAACCAAACTAATAAAATTGTAGTATAGAGGCCTTTGATCAAAGCAGAAACATATTTTTGTGGCCATAAACTCCATAAAAAAACCCAATTTTTATGGATATGAAAACCAGCCTGAAAGATTATCAGTGGTGGGCCACAAGCAGTCCAACTTTTAGAATCACAGCCCAAAAACACCCCTTTAGCCGTCTCCATCAGTAGCAGATTAAAATATTGGTAGTTTGGGCACCAGCCAAGGCCCAAGGCTTCTTGTGGAACCTGAAATGATTAAGGACTGGATGAGCTGACTATCTATTCAAATTCTATTATGCTTTTTCTGGAACCCACCAAGTTTGAAATTGCCCTGTAGAGATAATGGAGTGACCTCCAACTGAAATACTCACCGTACATGAGTATAAGCTATTGACACAAATGTATACAAGAACCCACCCAGGACTTTTGCATGTAAAGGCAGTCCCTGTGTTATGTACTAGAAAGGTTCTGTAGATTTATTCTTAAGTTGAATTTCTATGCAAATCGGAACTGTATATTTTATATACAGACACATTTTTTGGCCTCTGTGACAATTTCATTTTAAAAATGTTGGGTTGTCATAAGAACCAGAATTAACAATAAATCTTAATTGCAGACACAGCTGATCATTGTAGTCTAGGGCAAACACTGCACTGCCATACCCTCCATACCCGCTGTAAGCCTGGTCCAGTGTATTCATGAGGGTGTGGTCCGAGGCGTTCCCCTCTCCTCTGCTTCTTCCCCAGGCCGCCCCTCTCACCCCATAGACTGGTGATAACTGCCAGGCCTCATGCGGCAGTTACCGCCTCCTTGTACCACCTCCTCATGAATATGCCAGACCCCTACAAGCTTGATCTGGCGTTTTGAGAGTATGGCAGTGCAGTGTTCGCTAGCTTTATCGAAAGTTTCTGATAACGCTAGCAATATAACACGGCTTATACTGGGGTAGTGCTAGGAGCTGCTTACTTTTGTTAGCAGCTCCTAGAGCCTTTTTTTAGGGTGACAGGTCCTCAATAAGCTTGTCTGGTTTTAGCAGTTGAAAATAGAATCGCATGACTGTGGTGAGACTCTTCTGGTGGGTATTTCTGCTTTTTTAAGTTCTGCTGTGCACCACAATTTAACATGTATTCCTTCATCAATTGTATAATACAAATTCCGTATTTTAATGCTAAATGTAGTCATAATACAGGTGGTCCCCGGGTTACGTATAAGATAGGTTCTGTAGGTTTGTTCTTAAGTGGAATTTGTATATAAGTTGGAACTGTATATTTTATAATTGTAACCCCAGCCAAATTTTTTTTGGTGTATGTGACAATTGGATTTTAAAAATGTTGGGTTGTCATAAGAACCAGGATTAACAATAAATCTTAACTGCAAAAACCTTTAATAACTGTTACAGTTGATTATTGTAGTCTAAGGCTAAAGTACAGTAATTTACCAACATCCAGAGGTCCGTTTGTAACTAGGGGTTGTCTGTAAGTCGGTGTTCTTAAGTAGAGGACCACCTGTAACTTGTACTCTAGGTGAACATTATATGAACATTATATGGTGTACACATACGGTAGTTAGTATGTAAAGACTGTTATAACCATGTTCGCACGTTCATTATATTTACATTATGTTTACATTAGATTTTATAAAAGAGCAAAAACAATTCAGCTAAATACTTACCAATAACTACTATCACAAGAAGTGGAGGAACAGCTAGGAAGATGAAAAAATAAGAGCCTGCGTTGCTTGGATTTTCCTTTAATCTTGCTTTAAAGTTGCCTAATGTAACCTTAAAAATTGATGAGAAAGCAAAACATCTTTTTACAGGTTTAAAATAGCACAGTGTCCATTTCTCAGAAATACAGTAATACACTATACTTAAAGGAACCCTGTCACCACATTTTTCACAAATACAGCCAGTGGCAGGTTCCCATAGAGCCCTATTAACTAACTGACACCCTTCTTTAAGCTAAAAACTGTTTCTCTCAGATCATCCTTATAATTTTGTCTGGTATCCAGGAATATCTATAGTGGGTCGAGCGTGGATGGGGCATGGCCTTTTGGATGGAATTCAGCAGCTACTCCCCATGTTTACTCAGCATGCAGCAGTAATGTCATATGACCAGGGTGACATCATCTCAGGTCCTTTCACCTCCTAACATAAGCAAACTGTACACATGCACATATCTAATCACATGAAATCGCAACATGCCTGCATAAACATTTACTCCTCTCCATGCCTCCTTGCAGAGTGCTGTGATTTCATGTGATCAGATATATGCATAGTATACAATTTCCTAATGTCAGGAGGCTAATGGCACTGAGATTATGTCACCCTATTCACATGACATTACTGCTGCATGCTGAGAAAGCATGAGGAGGAGCTGCTGGCTTCAGCTTTATGATGCCACGCCCCCCTCAACTCACTAATGATATCCCTGGATAACAGACAAAATTATAAAAATGATTTATGGGGATCTGAGGGAAACAATTTTTAACTAAAAGAATGGTGTCAGTTAGTTAATATGACTTTATGGGGACCTGCCATTTGATGTATCTGTGCAAAATCTGGTGAGGGGTTCCCTTTAAGAAAATGCACGGATTGATAACTGAAGGTGCATTGTATTGGATCAATGTTTCCCTCTGATACTGAGATGTAGACATACATTTATGCTGTGCTCACATACAATATATGAATGACACCATTTTGTATTACCCTTAAATCTACTGATGGTAAAACAGATGCATAGATGCTAATTTGAGAAAAGAATGGTGCAACTCGACCTTAGTTGTGAATACCCAAAAAGAACAGACACAAATTCCCACTAATGGAGGAAGGAAATAGGAGAGAAATGAAGAGAAAGTGTGGTCCATATGTTTCAGTAAAGTCTATATGAATATTACAGGTTTAACAATTTTAGAGCCATTAAAGGGGTTATTCCGCAATTGGAACTTATTTTGAATACATCAGAAAGGGAATAAGTGAGTTCTATAGCGTGTAGGTCAATTCTGTAGGATTGAATGCCGCAGTGTATAATAAAGCATTTGGCTCTCTTGTATGGATTTTCTTTACTGTATATGAAACACCTTAGTAATCATTGAATGCAATCCAATACAGGTTTATGGCATTTCGGCCATGTAAAACCTTCATCAGACACATTTTGCTTTAGAAGTCTTGGGTGGCGTTGGTGACCTGTAAGGAGTAGCCTGGACATCAGTGTGTGTAAGGCTGGGTTCACATCACGTTTTTTGTGTAAGCTAAGCGTATACCTTCGGGAGGTCAGCGTATACATTGACAAATAGGAGCAGACAGAGGCATAGTTGTTGCCTCCGTCTGGCCACTAAACGTTCTGTCCGCAAATGTATCTACTTACAGACAATAGTCGGCTATGGGGAGCCGATGATATTGGGAGGATGGAGTGTCTAAATTAGAACAGTGACATCATTGGGGGAACATCCCGTTCATTGGCATCAAGCAATCGCAGGCTGCTGCCGATTACTCCTACCCCCGCAATTAGGGGAGGAGGGCCCCCGGGCAACGTATTGCACTTTATAGGCATTCAGTGGGATACGCCTGTGCCATACGTCAGAATCCTCCCGACATGTCCTTACAACTTATGACACAAAACGTGATGTGAACCCAGCCTTATGTTCGTTGTAGAAGGGGTACTCTGGATTTAGCTTTAGATCTATAGGCCCATCACTGCTCCATTAAGAAGAGGTCTTTTGTTTTATGGTGACACCATTATATTTGCACAAATGTTTATGATCTTTATAACTTACCTCAATCTCTATTTCTTTCCTATTAACTTTCCCTTTAAAACCCATCCTTGCCTTACAGTGTATAGAATTCTGAAGAAATGTTGTTGCATTGTTCACAATGCAGCTTAGTTCTCTTTCCTGGTAATGTATTTTGATATCAATTTCATGTGCCTGGATATTGAGTTCATCTTCTTCTTTCTGGGGAATAATTACACTTGAATTTAGAGATTGATAATTACCAACACTAGAATGAGGACTATACTATAAGAAGCTGAACAGGTGTTAAAATAACCCACCATAAACTTCAACAATTAATGTCATTATTTTTGGATCTCTACTGTCAGATTGAAGAAGTTAGGCAAGAACTTAACCCCCAGTAGTGGTATTGCTCACTTACAGGAGGTGGGTGGGTCATTCCACTATTTCAGGGGAATAATGTGGTGGCAGTGTCTCCTGATATCCAAGACTAGTACAAGTTGGATGAGCAAATGTATGTGGTGATGAAAATTACCAGGTGGTATATAAATGCTTTGCTCATGGCATTGTGACAGGGTTTTTATCTTTATTACGAGATATAGGAGAACATGTTTTGGGAATGTTATATTCCCTGCTTCAGGTCCAAGGTCAGGTCAGGTCCACATAGTGCTCCTGCTGGTGTCCATAGTCTAGAGATCCATACATTCAGTACTTTGCAATGCGAGTTCCACTGCTTTTCATACCACCAACCCCCGATGATGGGAATGGTATGTTACTAAACATTTTGTTCGTTTTATTTTGATACGTTGATTTACGTCCATAAAGACCATTTTAAACTTCCATCTTTCCAATTCTGAGAAGTGCATCTATATACCACCTGGTCCCTTTCATCACCACATAAAATTGCTCCAGACTGGGACCACCAATCTGAGAGTCTGATTAGCACATTGGGTACTGAAATAATTCTGATGAAACTCTCTACTGTCCAATGTTCATGGTCTAAATCAGACAGGGTGGCTCCAGCCCATTTGACACTACAGATAGAATAAAGCTGAAAATATTAAAATTTTTTCCTCAGGAAATGTAGGGACTAGAGGAAAAACTCTAACTATGCCAGAATCAGTATAACAGATCCCAGAGAAGTATGCAAAGAGTTATGGTTGGGAAGGCAGGGAAAGTCTCTTTTTTAATACTACAGAGAAATTGTTTCCAGTGAAATTATACCTTACCCCCTAATAGGCATGACAAGTGGGTGAAGTACAATACTGGTGCAAGGACAGATTAGAATTTTGCTGCTACAACTAGATTGATGGAGACTTCATGGGAAGCTCTGCAGTTCTCCTACATGCTCTGCTTTCTTATTTCTTGTGTGTATGACAGTATCTCATGGTCACTGCCATTCATGTGTTTACTTTTTTGTGTATTGGTTCTCTTCTTCTGTGTTATGTGCTTGATTTACTGAAAAATGTTATAAACAAAAGACTTAAAGGAAACCTACCACTTGTAGTGGCAGGTTTCTGATGGAAATACCGGGCACCGCCGGAGCTTATTTTCGTTAGTGTTTTAAACCGCGGTATCACGGTTTAAAACACTTTTTAAACTTTATAGCCGGCGCAGGCAGGTACGCGCTCGGCGCTTACCATGCGCGCGGCTCTCATTCACTCCCTATGTAGCCGCGCGCACGGTAAGCGCCAAGCGCGTACCTGCCTGCGCCGGCTATAAAGTTTAAAAAGTGTTTTAAACCGCGATACCGCGGTTTAAAACACTAACGAAAATAAGCTCTGGCACCAGCTCACCCTGAGCTGGTGCCCGGTATTTCCATCAGAAACCTGCCACTACAAGTGGTAGGTTTCCTTTAAAAAAATGCTGTTTGATGTAGATTGCAGAATGATGTTCACTAGTTTTCTAGTGTCCATAACAGTAAATATATTATGCCACATTGTCCATGCCCCTTTCCACTAAGCCGTGGCAATGCCCAGCACACTGTTAATTAAAGTAGTGGAAGTGGCATAAACAGGATAATATTTGAATATGGTTGTAGTTCAATCATTATAAATCATTCTAAATACATTATTCTTTATTATTATTTACGTTTATATTTCACATTTGATGAATCATCTTTCACACAGGAAATAACAAATATGTTGTTACAATTACCTCTATTCGCAGTTCAATCTCTTCACCATTATCAGTTAGTAGATAAAAAGTCTTAAAATTTGGGTCTGCCTTATAAATTATTTCTCCACACATCACAGTACTTTCCTGAATAGTCAACTTCACTCGGAAAGTCTGTGCCGTTTCACCTAATTTTGGAGCTATAAAATGGCAGTTGGATGAATTTCCTAAACACTTATGTTTCTGGAAAGCAAAAAAAACATGATACACAACTGGTCAATACAAGAAAAGAAAAAACATAAACATTTTATACATTGCACAGTCAAGAAAAAAAAGGGTACTTCCATACATTGCGGCCCTGGCATCGGCTCCGTGTCCCAGTCCGTCGCAGGCATCGTGACATCAGCCACACACTGACATTCTAATGTGTGCATTGGCATTGGCACACACTATGATGTCAGCGAGTGGCTGTGACAGACCACATGGGGACACAGAGCCAATGCCAGAGCCACAATGGATAGAAGAGGACCTGCCGGGGGCGTGTCGGAAGGTGAGTAAACCTTTTGGTTTTTTTCTACATGCATTATATTGGGGGCAGGGGCTGGCTATATACTACCGGGGGCTGGTGGCTATATACTACATGGGGCTGGCAGGTTATATACTACAGGAGCTGGCAGGCTATATACTAGAGGAGACTCTATATATACTAGCCAGGAGACTCTATAATGATCTTCTATGCCTGATGGAGAAGAATTGTCACCTGCGAGGAGGCCACCAGGATACAGACTAGGATGGACCAGGCCAGTCGATGGTACTGATTTAATCAGTATATGATGTCCATCTCTTCTATATCTACTGTATCTCAGCACTGGTGCACAGTACATTTATTGCCTCTATACTTATATGTGGAGTATATTTACTGCTGATATATATTTATGTGCTGCATTTATAAAATATGTTTATTCTCACGGATAACGTGCACAATTCTGAAATTGGGGCGGGGGGGGGGGAGTGGGGGGGTAGGCATGTGGGTCCTCGACACAAAGCTTTATTAGAAACCCCATATGTACAGAGGTGTTTTACACCAGAATAAGTGTTACGGCCACAGACATAACTATCAAATTGAACCCTCTTCCTCTATTCCTATTTTCCCCTGTTATTGTTGTTCTTCTCTTCTATGATTCTATTCTGATATATTTTATTTACAACTGCATGTGTGTACATGTGTTACCCTATTATAATGTAGTGGGCAACCTGGTGCTCCTCTTGTTATATTTTGTACTCTAATAATAATAACACGGTTAAAAGAATTTCTAATTTTGTCAATTGTCAGCTTTTTGTTAACGTTACCAAACCAATTTCTAATCACAAGAGTCCACTATCTTGTTTACAGCTAGTCCTTAAATACAACACCTATCACTCATGAAAGTAAATACCTTACATTTTGTACTACCATGTTCTTTGAAATGGTAATATCATCTATTAAGTCCAGATTTCTACCGGATATACCTAGTTTTCGACCACCACTGAAAAACAACAAGAAATGTGCACTATTAGAAGATAGATTAATGGGATATGACATGTGGCATTTTATTGTTTTTGATAGGTTTGCAGATAAAGTTTAATCTATATGAAATGCTAAACAAATCTTATAGAATGTTTAGACTTTGGGAGGAGTTTTCCATTAAATGACATCTACCACCAGGGTCAAGGATTGTAAACCAAGCAAACTAACATACTGGTGTATAAAATGCTCTTCCTTTACATTCTTATAGCCTTGTTTTTAGGAAAAAAGGCTTTGAAATTATGCAAGTGAGCCTGAGGGACTCCAGGCTCATTAATTTTACAAGCCTTTATTTGTAAAAACCAGGGCATAGGAACCAAAAGAGGAACAGATACTGCCAGAGGGGGCACAAACCGGGATGTGAACGTGCTTAATCTACAATCCTTGATCCTAGTGGTAGATGTCCTTTAATTGCTTAATATCCATTAAAAATGTGTGCAACTGTGCCACCAGTTATTTAAAATCCCCTTTATTATTATATGTGTTGTAAAAGAAAGTTACATTTATGGTGCATTAACACGCGGTATGCCTGCCATGAGGAGGAGCCCCCTCCATAAGAAACAGCGATCTGCTATCTGCTTTATGATTATAAACATTTTAATTTCCTTGATTTTGGATTGACAGAATGTATTACTTATCCAGCCTTTTCCATTCTACCTAGTTACCAGTAACGCGATTGGCAGGTGTGAAGAGGTTCAGCAGAGTTGCAGGATCTCATAAGACCCAGTATAGCGCTGCTCAAGACATTTGCCCTCACAGAGAGTTGTTCCACCCTTTAATTGGGGCTCTTACAGTGAAAATCTTGAAAAAAAACTAGAAAATGTACCGCAGGGTTCTTTAATGATCTCAAGGGGGACAAATTAAGTAAAAAATTATATATATATAAAATTATAAATATATATTTAAATATCCCAATAAGTAAAAATGTTCACACACTATGCAAAACATCATTGTATTGTAATAGTCATCAACAATGTAATGTGTATGTGCTCTTCACAAAAAAACAAGGAAAATAACGCATATTGAAATCAGAATAACTTTAGTAAATATAAACTGATAAAATGTGGATTTAGTCAATTTACCTTAGCCACAAGGTATTTGGAACAATGGCAGAACATGACACAGATTCATAGTTGATACTTTTGTGGTAACAATTCCTATTGTAATCTACGCAAAGTTTTTTGACTTCAGTTTGACTCGGTGGCAGGGAGATCAAGGCCTGTGTAATATTGTGATGGGTAACCTGTAAGCTGAAAGGAAAATAAGAGAAGGGGAAATAATTACAGTCAAATGTGATAAATAACAGGTTTCACTGCAAAATTTTTAATAATGATGGGTATGCAATAAAGAATTGCTCTTAAAAGGAATCTGTGTCCTCCACTGACATCAAGCAATTCTGAAACATCTGGTCTCTGCTGTTATTTAGGAATCAAGAGGCCATTGGCGGTCATCCTTCCTCTTTCCATAGGAGAGTATTCCACCACAATCCAAAACTGTCTTCACTGACTGGACAATTACAAGTATACGGACACACCCACTTGACAAGGGTAGAAGAAACACCTAGTTGTCTGTTTGTTTTTCAACAGTTCTGCTAACTGAGATCTGTCAAAATAGTCAACATGTTGTCTGTGAAAATAGTATACTTACATCTGAGGGTTGCAACTGCTGCTACCAAATAAAAATAACCGTGGCAGGCTTTGCAGGTTTCTACCCCTAATAGAGACCCTTTTCTTTCCCGCTGAAGAAACCCTGTCATCCGACACATATGTAATACTGACCTGTGGAGGCAGAGTTAAAATATGATAAATGTAAAAATAATAGACAAATCAGCAGGAATACTGAATGTTACAACAGCAGAATGAAATTTATGTCAAGATTGTTTATTGCTTGTATTTGCTCAAGAATGTGGCTGCATTAAAGCTGTTCTTTAAAAGTGCTGCAGTAGCGATGCATGGAGTTTATAGTGTACCCCCATATATACTTGCAGCATTTATATAGACATGCAGAAATTTATAAGGTAAAACATGGAACACATTCCACCACAAATATGGCATGCATAAGATTTGTGAAAGGAATTTAGGTTCTAAATTCTTCTATAGTTGCGTTATGTTAATGGACATTTTCTGTTTATAACTGACAGTGAGAAGAATATATGAATGGATACTCATGTTATTTTATAAATGTTTAAAACACATGAATAAAATAGTTATATAGAAAAAGGAAATGTCAAATTGTAGAAAAACTAGGAAAATTATAGTAAAATTGGCTTAAAGGGGTTTACCCATGCAAGATAGTTCTCAAAATTTTATCTCCTAGTGATATTACATTTTGAACCCCCTTACTTTACAATCTTGCTCTGTTTTATTGCTGCTTTAGCTCCTATCACTCCCTAGGCTGCTCAGTGTAAAATTCCATAGTATGGACAGGGACTCTCTAAGCAGACACTTCAAGATTCCTCTAGTTCTGTGTACTGACATTGTGCTTAGATTATCAGAGTGCCGGTTTCTCTACACTTTCATTTACCTTCTGAACATTCTACTAGAAACTGACGCATAGAAAAAGAGAGATGAGAGATGATAATGGTGGCAGAGAGGAGAAGCTAATCATAAGAAGAATCTGCCATGTCTGACCGTAATCATAAACAGAAGATTTACGGTCGGATCCCAGGGCAACTAAAATTTTATACATCAGGACTGATAGAGACCGGTTGGAATTATATATGTGAAATGGCGTCTTTTTGTTGATATAATTGAATTAGAGAATGTGTGTTTTTTTATCCTGAGTATATTTAAGAATCTTGTCTTTGTGGAAATACCCCTTCAAGTAAAATATTTCAATGTTCAGTGCAGTCCATCAAAAGCATGATAAACCAGGTAACACACCCAAAGCCCTTCAACCTCATTAGCATAATTTAAAAGATTACCACAGTTGCAGCGCCTGGATCTATGAGTAACTGTCCCTGGTTTATCCTGCTTTTGATGGTAGATTTCTTTTAATAGGGTACATTTCCACAGATATGGACTGATATCAGTAACATAATAGGCGCAAATCATACTTTCACATAAATAAGTGATTTGACAAATTGTTTCCACAGATTGAAACTGTGCCTTACATTAGATGAAGATTCTTTCATTGCTTTTGCTTCAATCAATCTGCATTTGCCCTGTGGAGATAAAGTTCATAAAGACTAAGTTCTGGTGTTTTTCATAAAATCATATTGAAGTGCGTGAGAAATTCACTATAAATGGATAGAATGGATGGATTAAAACTAAAAACGCTCTTTGAACTATATATCTTTTGCTTTTATAGGTTGGTCATCAGTTTTAAAAACTAACACTGGACATTTAAACCACTCCGAGTGGGTTAAAATTGTGCCAAATATGCAATTTGCCATTTTGCCAAATTCTGAGGCCAATAACTTTTTCACACTTTAGTGTATGGGCCTCTGTGTGAGGTGTCATTTTTGGGGTAGGTGCTGGCATTTTAATTTATATCAATGTGGGACCTAAAATGACTGATCATTTTATATTCAAATATTCATGGATGGAAAAAATGGTGATTTGGACATTCGGTTGTATTTTGATAGAACAGGCATTTTGGGATGTGGCGATACCTAACAAATTTATGATTTTTACTGTTTATTTATTTTATATGTGTTCTAGGGATTTAAAATTTTACCTTTTTTTATATTTTGTTTTAATTTTTTTAAAAAAATTTCCTAGTATTTCAGACCTTTTGGGCCTTTTGAGCACAAGGCCGAGAGGAGGAGGTGGTAGGGGTGAAATCTTTGGGGGGCGTGATCTGCTTGCAAATTGTGGCCATGTGAATGAAGCCATGGGGTGAATTGCATTGACACTGATTGATGGATCAGTAAACAGTGACTAGCCACAGGAAATCCTGGCATTGAACTGTAGTACAGGGGTGTTTTTATTGTGAAATAATGCTTGTTACAATTTTTGTTTCAAGTGAGCTCGTCTTGGAAAACACATACAGACCAGATCACTTGTACTCCGATGTCCCACTGTTTTGTATTAAAAATCTACATTTTTACAGTTTTTCTGTCTTTCCTGTCCTGCACTTATCTGTATAGCTAATTAATCATCTTTTCTGTATCCTGTACACTCATGACAGATTGATAAGGAAAAATTTAAAAAAGTTTTTAGTGATTAAATGCCTTACAGAACTGGATCATATTTCACTTGATCAACTAATCTCCTTACAGAGCTGAATTGTCAAGCAACACATTATATAAGAAATTAATTTCTTTAGCCTCCATTTCTCTGTCTGCTACAGATTTCATAACTTTTTTTCATAACACACTGTTCACAGCAGAGAAAAGAGGGGAGTGTGAACATAATAAAGCACCATTTACTTGTCTCTATTATATCACAAGTACTATTCATTTATAAAATTAAAACAGTTTAAAAGTTAAGATGTGCTTTAGTTACAACACTTATGCTAAATATTTCTCGACTTTCCTCGCCACCCCACTGCAGAAGTGAAGTTTCCACCATTTTATGATTTTTTCAAAAGTCGCATTCAATAAATCTACCAGGACCCAGCTTGCGTGGTAAAATATGAACTCTTTCTCAACCAATATGCAGAAGTGGAATGAATCAGAGGTGTAAAGAGTTGCAAAAGTTTTACAAAGAATTACAAGAACGATATTGTGATCCTAGAATTGAAGCATGTAGGGCCGGATGAATTTCCCTGGGGGAAATTCTACAGCTTGTCCCCTTAAAAGCTTTTGAAAGTGTCGCCAGGACTGTCTAAATGGACTGGACTATCTAATAGGTTACAAATCCAGATCATCTCAATTTATCAGCAATAATTCTAACAAAAACGTTACCTGTTAAACTGTTGTTGTTTTTTCACTATATTTACCTCGTCTGCATAATCTTTCTTTTCACATTGACTCACATGGAGTGGAGATATACACATTGAACGAGATGTGCACCATAGGCAACCACTTGATATACAATCCAAACAACTGGAATAAGGAAAATACAAATGAATAATATATTTCAGTAAACATTTATCTGTAGAAGTCATAGAGAGTATTTTGGACAAGACAAAAACATACAAATCCATCTGTGGGCCAGATTTAATGGACTGACCACAAGACTCTGTGCATTATACTTGATACTTGATGTCCCTTCTTCCACATATGATTATAGTTTGGTGCTGCTGTTCCACAGGGAAGAAGGGACTCATTGCATCATATTTCACTGTACTCTGCATTGTAGTTGGTTGATTAAATTGTGTGCCCCAGCTTTACTGTGTGGATGCACAAAGTGTTTCGAACAGGATTTGGTGGTGTTTGAGGTGCAGCTTAATATATTAAAATTATTTAAAAAAATATTTCATAGTATCATAGTTTATACAGTTGAAAAAAGACATGTCCATCAAGTCCAACCAAGGGAGAAGATATTCATCTATTAATTTATTAGTATAAAGGTATCTAGGAACTTTTGCCTGGTAACTGGTTGTAAGTGAATAAGTAAATGTGGCATTTTTAGGTCCTAGTTGGTAGCCATCAGGGCCGCATCTGCCATGAGGCGAGATGAAAATCTCGCTTCAGGCGGCAGAATGCGCCCTCTAAAGTGGGCGATTCGGGCGTCCATTAATGCCCGAATCGCCCACCAGCTAAATAAATCGCGCCTGTCTCTTTAAGACACAGGCGCGATTTATATGCGGAGCAAAGCAGCAGCCGGAAAGGCAGTGACACAGGCGTCATGACGTCACGCCGTCTGTGTCACTGTGCGGAGCCGCGGCTCACAGAAGAGCCGCGTGAAGACCGGAGCCGTCTTTAATTAATTAAATGTGGCTAATAAGTGTGTGGGGAGGTGTCGTGTTATACTGGGAGGGGGGGGGGTACTGTATGTATTATATGGGACTAGAAAACGTTTAATACTGGGGGATGGGGCGCTATATATATCATATGGGGTCATAATTATTTTATACTGGGGGAGAATTAAGTATATAAGTATGGGGCCATAATTATTTTATACTGGGGTGGGGATGATGGAATGCTATGTATTTTATTTGGGGCTATAATTATTTTATACTGGGGGGGGGGTGCTATATATATTATTTGGGGCTATGATTGTTTTATACTGGGGGGATGCTATAGATATTATTTGGGGCTATAATTATTTTATACTAGGGGGGGGTTCTGTATATATTATATGGGGCTATAATTATTTTATATTAGGGGGTGCTATATATATTATTTGGGGCTATAATTACTTTATACTAGGGGGGTGCTGTATATATTATATGGGGCCATAATTATTTTATACTGGGGAAGGATTCAGTATATATTATATGGGGTCATAATTATTTTATACTGGGGGGGGTTCTATATATATTATTTGGGGCTATAATTATTTTATACTAGGGGGGTGCTGTATATATTATATGGGGCCATAATTATTTTATACTGGGGAAGGATTCAGTATATATTATATGGGGCCATAATTATTTTATACTGGGGGGGGGTGCTATATATGTTATTTGGGGCTATAATTATTTTATACTGGTGGGGATTCAGTATATATTATATGGGGCCATAATCATTTTATACTGGGGGGTGCTGTATATATTATATATCACTAAGCGGGGGGGATGTATATGGGATACAGTATATTACTAAGCTGGGTGGGCTGTATATTGGGTACAGTATATTACTAAGCTGGGGGGCTGTATATCAGGTACAGTATATTACTTAGTTGCAGGGGCTGTATATGGGATACAGTATATTACTAAGCTGGGAGGGGACTGTATATGTGGGGCAAGATTTTATTTAAGCTTTAGGGGATCTGTATATGGGAGCTGTATATAAATTAATTGGGGGGTGAATAATGAGGCCTTTAAATATATGAAAGCAGGGCTATATAAAAATAAATTTTTTTATTATATATATATATTCATTATGGGGTGCTATATATTTGATCAGGGGAGCACTGTATGTAAAATCATGTAACATAATAACAGGGTGAGATATATTAGTTATAGGATACAGATTACTTTGCATCATGTAAACCAAATGTTGGGGGGGGTCTGTATTAATAAATTGGGAGTGTTGTATATTGATTGGTGCTTAGCATGCTATAATTCCAGTAGACTATATATATATATATATATATATAATGAAGGGATGTTTTGTATGTGGGGAGAGTGTGGTCAGTTGTGTTGTGAGGGGTATATATTATTTAGGAGCGCAGTGTTGTTATCCAGGAGACTTTATACTGTAAGGCCCGTTCCCCACTTGCGAGTGTGATGCGATGAACTCGCATCACACTCGCAACGCAAGCTGCCGGGAACGCACGGCCTGAACGCTGCACCGCGGGAGTGAACTCAGCATGTCAGTTCACTCCCGCGGTGCAGCGTTCGGGCCGTGCGTTCCCGACAGCTTGCGTTGCGAGTGTGATGCGAGTTCATCGCATCACACTCGCAAGTGGGGAAGGGGCCTAAGTGACTGTGGTATTTTTAGGGACATCGGGTGGAGATGCTGTATGGAGCTGAAGCTATCTGCCCGTGAATTCAGCAGTGATACTTCATGGATTGGAGAACCCGGAATAAAGTCCTCCTGATGGAAGAGATTGTCATCTATAAGGTACTAGATGCCACTAATGCCTCTCAGATCCTGTAGTCAGTCACGCAGTGTCGGGGAGCTGTCTGTAGGGTTGTTAATTGTTAGTAAAGTTTAAGGATTTACTTAACAGGGAGCGGGGGGGGGGAAGCATTTTAATATTTCCTCAGGCAGCAAATATGCTAGAATCGGCCCTAGTAGCCATAATATATTATCAGCATTTATTGAAAATTTTGCATCAACACCAACATCTATATACCTGAATTCTGCGTACTGTAAACACTTCTGAAATTGGAATTGTTCCGAGATCTCTTTGCTATTACTCCTTGCTGCAGCAGTAAATGTGGCTGACGGTAAAATAAAAATAGATGATTAGAAATGGTTTTAATATTGAATATCACTTTATTGTCAGTTATATCTTATGAATCAGTTGAGTGCATAAGTCCAGGCATATGAAATTAGTTGCACTGCTCATAAATATTTAATGAACATTAAAAATAACTTTGCAAACAGTGTGAATTAATCTGTAATGGTGTTGGATTTGCAATAATATAGTCTTTAGAATGACTTTCAGATTAATGAAACAGATTTCCAAAAATTCTGCAATAAACAGTAAATGGCCGTGTGAATTTACCAATGAAAATGAATTTTGGTGGAAACAAAGCTACAGGCTGTTGCATGATGTATTTTGATAAAAAATTAGCATTCTCTGAAAATGAACACTAGAGTAAATTAAAATTAAACCTACTTTTTTCACCTCTGAACATAAATAACCTGAATAAACTCATATTCAAAGCAAGGTTAGTTGAATATTTTCAATTTCCCATAGACTTCTATGTTAGCAAAAATACACGTATCTGCTGCAGAAAGGTGACATGCTGCCTACTCCCAGGAGCCAGGTAATGTAAAACAACTGAAATGATTCAGAATGATGACCAAGGCATTTTTAAAATCCGCATAGCATAGACTTTTGGAGCAGTCACCAGCTAAAAAAAGACATTTCTGGTGACAATTATATTTAAGTTATTAGTAACATTATCAGGGTCCTTTATCTCTCAACATTCACTGAAACAGGATATCGATTGTAAGCCTCTCTAATTTTTAGAAAATTCACTGAAATTGGGGGACAGAGAGTATCAAAGGGTATAAAATTTAACTTTTATTAGATATGTACTAAAACAAGTAGACGAATGTGTTGAGGTAAAAACCTCCACCACAAAAAATATTCACATAGCGTGTCCCCGCATTGATAACAGCCGTAGACATTCGTCTACTTGTTTTAGTACATATCTAATAAAAGTTACATTTTATACCCTTTGATACTCTCTGTCCCCCAATTTCAGTGAATTTTCCTTTATCTCTCACTAGTTGTTAGTGGATACAGGATATAAAGCTGATTTATACAAACTGCTTAGAATTAAGTATAATTAAAAAAACTGGGAAAATAAAGGCACATATTTTTTAAGTTCTATAGATTTGTAAAATGTTGTTAAAAGTTTCTTACACTTTAAAGGTTAGTAATTAAACCTTTTTGAAGAGATCTACAGTATATTATTTTCTATTCTAATTCCCTATAGAGTTTTATTATTGACAGTAGGGTGATTCTGTGTGTAGGAGACAGGGAAATAGTAAAGTGAATGATATACCTGTTTCATATGCTTTCTGGGAAAAAACCAAGCAGGAACAATTTAAGGATGAAGCGGCACTTGAGCAAAGGGTTTTCCTCGTGTCTTTATGTATAATTTCACAACTCCAGGGAGCATTTTCTTTAAACAGTAAAGGGTTTTTCTCAATTCGTACTTCAATCTAAAATCATTTGTGAAAGAATGATTTTACTAAAATCACAGTGGAGGTATATGGCAAGATCTGCATATTTTAGGTGCTAAAAACAGTTTACTTGTTGATCAATATATTTTGGAGATATTTTATGGATTTATGCAAATAAAAGAAAATTTTAAACTTTGAAGATTGATCTTAATTTGATGGATTCAACTTCTTTTGTTTTTCTTTGGGCATATGCCAGAACTTTGAGGCTTGTGAACTTTCCTTTACCAGGTTTGTAAATGGTGGACACCTTATGAATGAAGTTGGGGCATAAAAACATTTTTGCAATTTAGTTGTTGTGTTTAACTTGTTTGTGATTGGGATTTTATAGCAATGTAATGGAAGGGTCGCAGACACGGACAGTGAGCCCTTATTATGAACCCTCCAAACAAAGGAGCAAAGCTCTGTCAGTCACAACAGTTAGCCAAAACAGACTGTAGGAAGATAAGGGTATGGTGAAATTACCTCTAATTCAGCCTGCAGGTTAAGTGTATATTCACACAGGCAAACATGAAATATAGAGACAAAACCAGCTTCTCCTCAGAGACACAAAACAATGGGCAATGATGATTCGACACAAAGGTTACAGATGTTAAAGATAACCTTTCACCACCTCACACATGTTGTAGACACCGCTAAAAAGATTCAGGGGCACTTACAATTTTCTTTCTAGAGAGATATCTGTCCCAGTATTTGACCACTGTAATCCTGTGTGAGGAGGGGGCATTTTCTATGCTAATATTCTCTGATACTGTTCAGTGTCAGATAAGCTGCGGTGGAGTATGCATTGGGCCATATCTATTATTCTAGCTGTGCCAGTTTTCTGTCTGACTTTGCACTGAAAAGAACATATTTGGAGCTTGCACATGTATTTAAGAAGTGTTTGTGCCAACTGTGAGTCACCGCTGCACTGTGTCTGCAAGACAGAAAAAATAAGCACTTAAATGGGCGTGTTAGCACTTAGTCAGAGTTTGTGACACATTTAATACAGCAACTTGACAGAATTCTGTTGCACGCTGCACCTAAAAAAAGCTGGTGCACACATTTCCTGAGCAGTGCAAGATTATTGAAGATCATGAACCAGTATTCAATATTCTGACGCACCCTGTACATTCGTAAGGCAAAAGTGCTCCTAGTGACGTTTGCTTTACTATTAATAAATCTGGCCCATTGTGATCACTCTATGCTCATCTAGCTGCTGTTGTGACACATTGCATTTACATTCCTCTAATATTCCATTAACATTGCATTTACATAAACACAATATTACAATATTGCGGCGTAAATAGTATATCCATATAATGGGGCACATTTACGAAGGGTCCGCACGGCGCATTTTCGTTGGGTTACCCGACTATTTCTGATTTGCACCACATTTAAGTGGGGGTTTTGGCACACGCGATCGGATTTTGGTGCAATCGTGCAGACTTGCATGCAACACAAATCGGGGGGCGTGGCCGACAGACAACCCGACTAATTCGGACTTTGCGCGGGATTTAAAATTCAAATTGTGTCACAAGACACACACTTACAAGCACAGGGAAGAAGAAGGTGAACTCCGATGGACTTCAGCGGGGAAGCGACCGATGCAGGAAATTGGAGAATGCACCTTGGGGATCGCGACAGGACCGGGTAAGTAAATCTGCCCCAATGTGAATGCAAGTGCAATGTAAAAGCAAATGTGAGCTAACCATATACGTAATTCTAATTGCGATGTTACCAACATGTAAATGCAAACACAATGGGGCACATTTACTAAGTCTAGTGCAAACTGCCTGTGTGTAGTGCAGCGTGCATCAGATTCAGGATTTCTGGTGCCCGTTCTTCATGAATCTGGCACTCCATGCACAGCTCCGACAGAGTGCGGCAACTATATTTTTGGTGCACCTTTATCATGGGGTGTGTGTGGCTGCGCCACAAAAGGGTTGCGTGCGACACAAATGTGGCGCAGGCACTTCTTAAATACCTGTGCAAGCAGATTGCACTAAAATGAATGTGCTAAGTCTGACAGAAAACTGGCGCATGCTCCTTTGTAAATGTATCCCTTTACATTGCATTTGCGTAAACAAAACATTTACACTGCGTTTGCGGAAACATTGCATTTACAATGCTTCTGTGTTAACACTGCTTTGGCTTGATACTGCGTTTACATAGCTAGTACGTTTAACTTATGCTTACCTCGCTACTGCATTAATCTTGCGTTTTCAACACTACTGCGTTAACCTTGCATTTTGCAGTGCTACTGCATTTGCATCACATTTGCGTTTACATCACATTTGTGGTAACATTGGATACACATTTACGTTGCATTGGCATTTACATCGCATTTGCGGTTATATCTCATTTGCTTTTACCTCGCATTTGGTTAACATAGCATACATGGTAACAACGCACTTGCACAGATTCCAGTTGCATTTGCGGTAATATTGCATATGTGTTCAGATTACTTGCACTTTAACATTGCATTTACATTGCATTTGCAGTAACATCCTGTTTACATCGATTTCACATTACATTTATGCACTGCGGATTGTGTTTATGTAAATCCAGTGAAAACGCAATGTTATAAATATAAGCAGAATGTAAACTCAATGAGTGAACACAACACTGATTGAGCATAGAGAGATTACAATGTGTACTTCACTGTGGCTTCTCTGACATAACACATGCCTCAACCTCTAGCCCCAGCTCCTTCTTTCTGACGGAACACAAATTAGAATGGTCAGATACTGGGACTGATATCTCTGCAACCGTGGGGACTCTGAAAAGTGTCCATGAATCTGTGTAACAGCCCGTATAGAAGTGCATGCTAATCTCCACAAGTGTGATGTAGTGAAAGGTCATCTTTAAATAAATCAAACTTAAACAAAAAGTGGTATCCATTTTTTTAACATTCTGGAGAGTGAAGAGAAGGGATACAGACTAAACAGACAAATGGCACTTCTGACAGATTTTGGAAAGATTGGTATAATGCAGCATTGGAATACATGTTAGCTACAGAATTGAATGGTTTTATTTTTTAATGACAAGTACAAAAATGCATTACAGCCCATACTAAATGGGATTCAATTACCTGCACTTTAAACCTGTAAACTTATCTTTGAACAATAATAATAATAATAATAATAATAATAATATTATTATGTTCTTTATGAATAAATCTTGACTTTTGTTCAGTAACAGGACATGATGATTCTAACATTTTTCTGGGTTAATGCTGGTGAAGGGATGGTACAACACTCATTTCTGTCAAATGAAATCATGATTTAGGTTCAAGTCTCTTACGTTACAAATTGTACATGTTGTACGGCTACTTTAATGTTTTGTAGACTTTACAGGCTGAAAACCAATGAAAGTAGGAACAAATAAATTGTTAAACCTTTCCATTGTTGGGAAAAACTTTAATTTTTAGACATTTTCTATGTTCCTCTGAAGTTCCAATCCATTTTTCCAGAGCTGGGGATGTTTTGCATTCTGTCTTCATGGTGCACCTGTTTCCATTACAAAAAGAGAATTCTGAATTATTTTGGCAAGCTTTGCTATTGAAGATATCTAGAGGTTATAGCATAGCTTCTCAGTGTCTTTTTCCAACGGAAGCGGGAAAATGCTGAAAAAACGCATTTGTGCCGTATTCTTGTGGGCTTGGATTTCACAACTTTCACTGTGCGCCCCAAATGACATGTCTTATTTATTGTTTGGGTCAGTACGATTACGAGGATACCAAATTTGTATGGGTTTTATAATGTTATCATACATTTACAAAAATTAAAACCTCCTGTACAAAAAATTTTGTTTTGATTTTGCCATCTTCTGGCGCCAATAACTTTTTTATACTTCGGTTTACCGAGCTGTGGGTAGTGTAATCTTTTGCGAATTTTCATTACTTTCATTGCTATCATTTTTAGGACTGTGCTACATTTTGATCACTTTTTATTGACTTTTTTATATTTTTCAAAATGGCAAAAAAGTGCCATTTTTGACTTTGGGTGCCATTTTCCGTTACTGGCTTAAACACAGTGAAAACACATTATTATATTTTGATAGATCGGGCATTTTCGGACGCGGCGATACCTAATGGAGCACATTTACTTACCCCGTTGACGCAATCCCCGAGGCGATCCCGAAAAGTCGGAAAACCAGATGAAAATGCGGCCACAGAACCCTTAGTAAATAAGCCCCAATGTGTTTATGATTTTTACTATTTATTAATATTTAGATCAGTTCTAGGGAAAGGGGGGTGATTAGAATTTTTAGGTTTTTTAATTATTTTTTTAATTTTTACTTTTACTATTTTTCGGACTTCCAAGGGTACATTAACCCTAGGTTGTCTGATTGATCCCAACATATACTGCTATACTACAGTATGACAGTATATGGGGATTTTCCTCCTAACTCATTACAATGTGCTGATGAGGGTTAACATGAGTCAGCCTCAGGTCTTCAGAAGACCCGAGGCTATCATGGTGACGGATCGCTGCTCCCTAATGACGTCATGGGGAGCGACAATCCTCGGCAAGCATTGCCGGAGGCGAGCGCCGGGTAAACACCTGGGATCGGTGATAACACCGATTGCGGGTGTTACCGGTAAGTCTTTACTGCAATATGCAGCAAAGACACCTCAAACCAAAATGAAGATTTTTTTCTTGTACAGAAGGTTTTAATGAATAAAAATGTCCATATTGTGGGTTTTATCCCATGGAGGCAGGGACCAGATAACACTAGACGGGCAATTGACCTTATAGATGTAATCAATCTGTAATCAAAATCAGTGCTGCTGCTTAGCCTGGATGCAGAAAAGGCTTTCGACCGACTTGACTGGTATTTTATGTTCGCAGCCAGGGTCGGACTTGGGTGCCAAGGGCCCACCAGTGAAATTAATTCTGGGGGCCCACCAGATGCTTCATGGATACGTGCGAGCCACCCCCATGTATATTTTCATTGCGTTTCTGAACGTGCTGCAAATGCAAGGTGTGAATGCAGCCTGTGGCCATGTTCACAAATTCCGTTTTTTGTTGCATTTTCAAAGCTTAGGAAAGACGATCTGTTCCTCTTCCATTTGAATGCAGGTCGTTTTGCCATTCAGCAGACAAATTTTACATTTCTGCAACAAAAAAAACGGAATGTGTGAACGCAGCCTCAGACTTTCTGCACACTATACTTGTGCAGTTCTTGGGATGCAAACAATGGTCCCATGAAATGTTGTACATAATAGCCTGAACCGCAAACATGGTTAGGACCTGCTCTGTCATTTGCGGCTCAGACATATTCACAGCCATGTGCATGAGCCCATAGAAGTGAATGAGGACGTGTAAAACAATCCTGCAGAAAACAAGCCTCAGGCCCCATGCACACTTTTTGTTTTTTTGATGAGTTTTAACTGCATTGGAAACCGCAAAAGGGAGGGGCTTTGTCAGAACACATATGTCTTTATACTGAAACACTTTTGTTCTGGAATGAGCCCCTCCCTGTTGAGTTTTTAAATGGAAATAAAACAGATCAAGAACTGCAACGTGTGAATGGGGCCTGAGGCTTGTTATTTGCCGGACTGTTTAACTTCCTGGAATCAGTATTTAACATCTATCACCAGGACAAGGATTGTAAACCAAACATACAGACACTCTGGCAGGATCAGCTCTTCTTTAAGGTTGTTGTGCCCTTCTTTTTAAGAAAAAAGAGCTTTAAAATTATGCAAATTAGTCTGAGGGGCTCCAGGTTCCATTAACTCCCATGGAGCCTGAGGGCGCGTTCACACGTTGCGTTTTGGTTGCGTTTTCATTGCATTTGAAACGCATATACAACAGCTGGTGTGAGGTAATTTGCCTAATTACATTACCGTTTACGTTTGTAAACGCAATGTTAACGCATGCGTTAACGCTTTGTTAACGCATGCGTTAACATCACATTTACGATGCGTTTTGTAAACGGAAACGTTAACAGTGATGTAATTAGGCAAATTACCTCTCCTCAGCTGTTGTATATGCGTTTCAAACGCAATGAAAACGCAGGTCAAAACGCAACGTGTGAACGCACCCTGAGGCTGCAGTCAGACGTAACGCGGGGTATACTGGTAATACCGAGGCTCCGGTCACACGTAACGTGGGGTATGCTGGTAATACGGAGGCTGCGGTCACATGTAACGAGGGGTATGCTGGTAATACCGAGGCTCCGGTCACACGTAACGCGGGGTATGCTGGTAATACGGAGGCTGCGGTCACACGTAACGCGGGGTATGCTGATAATACTGAAACGCTTCTCCCCCCCCCATGTGCTTTGATTCAATTTTTAAACAGAGTCAGCGCGTTACGTGTGACATCACTGCTTATTCTACATCAATACTTAATACAGTCAAAGTACTACAACTTTCAGCGTCTCATTCAACTGCTGGGAGTTGTAGTTCTTGAGTGCACTGTTATTCTATATGTATATACACATTGCAGGGATGTCATGAGGTGCACTGTGTGTGTGTACATGGGATGCACTTTTATTTTCTACCTTTTTCTTGTGCTGGAAGCCATCAGCGGCTCCTCATCCATCCTGAGCTCCTGCACATGAGGGCAGCCTGTGCTGTGCCAGAGGGAGGACACTCCAGCATGACCAGGAGGAAGGTGGCCCACTGTGACAACTAGGGGGCCCACGTCCTCTGGTCTGTAATTAGTGACAGCTCACTGTCTGCTCCTCCAGGGAGGCAGCAGCAATGAATCAGGGGCCATGTTCTCCTGCAGTGATGCAGGGGCTGAGGTGCTCAGTGCAGGGAGGAGGAAATGTCTTACTCACTGCCCCAGCGCTGCTGTGGGAAGAGCAGAGAACCTGTCTCCCTCCTGCAGGACGTCATAGTCCCCCCTGCTGCCCCCCTCCTCCAACCTCAGCTGAATGTGCCTGCACAGACACAGGCAGGAGATGGTGACTTATGATAAGGGCCCACCGGCATCCTGGTATCCCGGCAGGCCAGTCCGAGCCTGTTCGCAGCTCTGGAGGCATATGGCATAACAGGAAGGTTCCTGACGGCTATATGGGGACTCTACAATTTCCCTACGGCTGTAGTGTGTTTCCCTCATGCTATGTCGGATCCTCTCCCTATCCGGAATGGAACCAGGCAGGGCTGCCCCCTCTCTCCTCTCATATTCGCCCTGTGCATTGAACCTCTAGCAGCCAAAATTAGGCTACATCCAGATATCAAGGTAGTATTAGTAAGGGACAAAGAATTTAAAGTATCATTGTACGCGGATGACATTTTGCTTACACTAATGTCTCCCCATGTTTCCCTCCCAAATGTGCATAATGTGCTGCGGGAATATGGGCGCTATGGTGGATATAAAGTAAACACCTCAAAAAAAGAGCCCTTCCCGCTGAATATACCGGCTACTGATTTGATGTTATTGAAGCAGAACTTTAGCTACCAGTGGAGGACGGCCTCCGTCAAGTACCTCGGGGTGCAATTAACAGCCTCATACTCCTCTATATATAGCGCAAACTACCCACCCTTGTTTAGAGAATTGAAGGCCATGCTAACTAGATGGCGGGGACATCATATTTCCCTGCTTGGTCGGGTGGTGGCAATTAAAATGTCTTGGCTCCCAAAGCTATTACTTCCATATGCTGCCTCTGACGGTACCACAGACGAAACTCAAGGCTCTGCAAGGAGCAGTCCTTAATAGAGATGAGCGAACATGCTCGTCCGAGCTTGATGCTCGGTCGAGCATTAGGGTACTCGAAACTGCTCGTTGCTCGGACGAATACTTCGCCCGCTCGAGAAAATGGCAGCTCCCGCCGTTTTGCTTTTTGGCGGCCAGAAACAGAGCCAATCACAAGCCAGGAGACTCTGCACTCCACCCAGCATGACGTGGTACCCTTACACGTCGATAGCAGTGGTTGGCTGGCCAGATCAGGTGACCCTGGGATAGACTAGCCGCTGCCCGCGCTGCTCGGATCATTCTGTGTCTGGATGCCGCTAGGGAGAGAGCTGCTGCTGGTCAGGGACAGCGTTAGGGTGTTCTATTAGCTTACTGTTAGGCAGGAGTGATTCTTCAAGAACCCAACAGCCCTTCTTAGGGCTACAATAACGTTATACTTTTTTTTTTTTATTTGCAGCTAGTACCATATTGTGAGGAATTTGCAGGGGGACTTGCTACCGTTGTGTTTAGCTCTTAGTGACACACATATCCACCTCAAACACCAAAGTGGGAAAATTTATTAGGGGTTTGATTTCAATTAGGCACAGTCTGCCATTTACTTTTTATTTTACGTTTATTTTTTTAATAACTCAGTGTCATCTCATCTTGCATAGTAGTGTGCTTTCATACTTGGCTAGAAAATAGCCATAGGAGAATCCAAACGGCTTACTTACGCCTACAGTAGCGTTATATATATTTGATTTCTGGTTGATCTGTTGGTGGCTGTACTTGCTGCAGTGCATCTACTAGCAAATTGTGAGCAATTTGTAGTGAGACTTGCGACCGCTGTGTTTTGCGCTTAGTGACGCACATATCCATTGCAAAGACCGAAGTGGGAAAATTTATTAGGGGTTGGATTTCAATTAGGCACAGTCTGCCATTTCCTTTTTTATTTTACGTTTATTTTGTTTAATAACTCAGCGTCATCTCATCTGGCATAGTAGTGTGCTTTCATACTTGGCTAGAAAATAGCCATAGGAGAATCCAAACGGCTTACTTACGCCTACAGTAGCGTTATATATATTTGATTTCTGGTTGATCTGCTGGTGGCTGTACTTGCTGCAGTGCATCTACTAGCAAATTGTGAGCAATTTGTAGTGAGACTTGCGACCGCTGTGTTTTGCGCTTAGTGACGCACATATCCATTGCAAAGACCGAAGTGGGAAAATTTATTAGGGGTTGGATTTCAATTAGGCACAGTCTGCCATTTACTTTTTATTTTACGTTTATTTTTTTAATAACTCAGTGTCATCTCATCTTGCATAGTAGTGTGCTTTCATACTTGGCTAGAAAATAGCCATAGGAGAATCCAAACGGCTTACTTACGCCTACAGTAGCGTTATATATATTTGATTTCTGGTTGATCTGCTGGTGGCTGTACTTGCTGCAGTGCATCTACTAGCAAATTGTGAGCAATTTGTAGTGAGACTTGCGACCGCTGTGTTTTGCGCTTAGTGACGCACATATCCATTGCAAAGACCGAAGTGGGAAAATTTATTAGGGGTTGGATTTCAATTAGGCACAGTCTGCCATTTCCTTTTTTATTTTACGTTTATTTTGTTTAATAACTCAGCGTCATCTCATCTGGCATAGTAGTGTGCTTTCATACTTGGCTAGAAAATAGCCATAGCAATAGGATAGCATCGTTTGGTTTTAAAAACTAAAAAACACAAAAAAAAACAAAAAAACACAAAAAAAAGTAAAAAAAAAATTAAAGTTATAACTCTCATTTTCAAAATGTTTAACCCGAGGGCTAGGGGTAGAGGACGAGGGCGGGGACGTGGGCGTCCAACTACTGCAGGGGTCAGAGGCCGTGGTCCTGGGCGGGGTGAGACACCACCTGCTTATGAGGGAGCAGGGGAACGCCGCAGAGCTACACTCCCTAGGTTCATGTCTGAAGTTACTGGGACTCGTGGTAGAGCACTGTTGAGGCCAGAACAGTGCGAACAGGTGATGTCGTGGATTGCCGACAATGCTTCGAGCAATTTGTCCACCAGTCAGTCTTCCACGCAGTCCACCCATGTCACCGAAATCGGCACTCCTCCAGCTCCTGCACCTCAGCCTCCTCCCCCCCAGTCTGCCCCCTCCCAGGAAAATTTGCCATTTGAACCGGCATACTCTGAGGAACTGTTTTCTGGACCCTTCCCACACTCACAAACCACTTGTCCGGTTGCTGCTGAGCAATTTTCCGATGCCCAGGTTTTCCACCAGTCGCAGTCTGTGGGTGATGATGACCTTCTTGACGTAGTGGAAGAAGTGTCTAAAGAGGTGTCCGACGATGAGGAGACACGGTTGTCAGACAGTGGGGAAGTTGTTGTCAGGGCAGGAAGTCCGAGGGGGGAGCAGACTGAGGGATCGGAGGATGATGAGGTGACAGACCCAAGCTGGGTTGATAGGCCGGGTGAACACAGTGCTTCTGAGACAGAGGAGAGTCCTCGACCAGAACAGGTTGGAAGAGGCAGTGGTGGGGCCAGACGGAGAGGCAGGGCCAGAGCTGGTGCATCAGCGCCAAATGTGTCAACTAGTGAAGCTCCCGTGGCGAGGGCTCTTGCGGCGAGGGCTAGATTTTCAGAAGTCTGGAGGTTCTTTAAGGAAACACCGGATGACCGACGGACTGTGGTGTGCAACATTTGCCAAACCAGGCTCAGCAGGGGTTCCACCACTACTAGCTTAACTACCACCAGTATGCGCAGGCATATGAATGCTAAACACCCCACTCAGTGGCAACAAGCCCGTTCACCTCCGGCCGTGCACACCACTGCTCCTTCCCCTGTGTCAGCTGATAGTCAGCCCCCTGCCCAGGACCCTGCGACAAAAACCCCATCGTCGCCTCCACGATCCTCCACAGCATCCACCAGCGTTCAGCTCTCCATACCCCAGACACTGGAGCGGAAACGCAAATATAGTGCAACCCACCCGCACGCCCAAGCCCTTAATGTCCACATCTCCAGATTGCTTAGCCTGGAGATGCTGCCCTATAGGCTAGTAGAGACCGAGGCCTTTCGCAGCCTCATGGCGGCGGCCGCCCCTCGGTATTCGGTCCCCAGCCGCCACTACTTTTCCCGATGTGCCGTCCCAGCCCTGCACCAGCACGTGTCAGACAACATCATCCGTGCCCTGACCAACGCCGTTTCTGACAAGGTCCACCTGACCACGGACACGGGGACGAGTGCTGCCGGGCAGGGCCACTATATATCGCTGACGGCACATTGGGTTAACTTGGTGGAGGCTGGGACCGAGTCTGACCCTGCGGCTGGTCATATACTGCCGACGCCGAGGATTGCGGGGCCTACCTCGGTCCAGGTGTTTCAGGCCTACTATGCCTCCTCCTCCTCCCACCCCTCCTCCACCTCCTCCTCCTCCGAATTACCATCCGTGGGCATGGCGCCATCAGTCGGTAGCTCTAGGCACAGCAGCAGTGCCGTCGCTAAGCGACAGCAGGCGGTGCTCAAACTGCTGAGCCTAGGCGATAAAAGGCACACCGCCCAAGAGCTATTACAGGGCATCACGGCGCAGACTGATCTGTGGCTGGCACCGCTGAACCTGAAGCCAGGCATGGTTGTGTGTGACAACGGCCGTAACCTGGTGGCGGCTCTGCAACTCGGCAGACTGACACATGTGCCATGCCTGGCCCATGTGTTAAATCTGATAGTTCAGCGTTTCCTCAAGACATACCCCAATCTGTCTGATTTGCTCACGAAGGTGCGCCGCATCTGTGCGCATTTCAGGAAGTCCAGCACAGATGCTGCCACTCTCAGGGCAGCGCAGCGCCGCCTCCAACTGCCCGCTCACCGACTGTTGTGCGACGTGCCCACGAGGTGGAATTCAACACTGACCATGTTATCCAGAGTTTACCAGCAGCGCCGAGCCATTGTAGACTGCCAGATGTCAACTTCCACCAGAACTGGTAGTCAGGTCAGTCAGCTTCCTCAAGTCTACAATGAGGAGTGGACGTGGATGTCTGATATCTGTCAGGTGCTGAGTAACTTTGAGGAGTCAACACAGATGGTCAGTGGCGATGCCGCCATCATCAGCCTCACCATCCCGCTGCTTGGCCTGTTGAAAAACTCTCTGATCAGCATGAAGTCGGAAGCTTTGTGCTCGTCACAAGAGACGGGGGAAGAAGATTCCCTTGTTGATAGCCAAAGCACCCTTAGGTCTGTTTCTCAGCGCATATCGGAGGAGGTGGAGGTGGAGGAGAATGAGGAGGAAGAGGAGGAGAATGTTGGCGAGACACAAGAGGGGACCATTGTTGAGTCCTTCACTGTTCAGCGTGTATGGGCAGAAGAAGAGGAGTTGGAGGAGTTGGAGGAGGAGGAAATGGACAGTCAGGCCAGTGAGGGGAGTGAATTCTTACGCGTTGGTACTCTGGCGCATATGGCAGATTTCATGCTAGGCTGCCTATCCCGTGACCCTCGCGTTCAAAGAATTTATTCCAGCACCGATTACTGGGTGTTCACTCTCCTGGACCCACGGTACAAGCAAAATCTTTCCACTCTCATCCCTGGAGAGGAAAGGAGTGTGAGAATGCATGAATACCAGCAGGCCCTGGTTCACAAGCTGAAACAGTATTTCCCTTCTGACAGCGCTAGCGGCAGAGTGCGTAGTTCTGCGGGACATGTAGCGAGGGAGAGTAGGCGAGCAGGCAGCTTGTCCAGCACTGGCAAGGGTACGCTTTACAAGGCTTTTGCCAGCTTTATGTCACCCCAGCAAGACACTGTCACCTGTCCCCAGTCTCGGCAGAGTAGGGCTGATCTTTACAGAAAGATGGTGAGGGAGTACGTAGCTGACCATACCATCGTCCTAAATGATCACACAGCTCCCTACAACTACTGGGTTTCAAAGCTGGACATGTGGCACGAACTGGCGCTGTACGCCTTGGAGGTTCTTGCCTGCCCTGCCGCTAGAGTCTTGTCCGAGCGGGTTTTCAGTGCAGCTGGTGGCATCATCACCGATAAGCGTACACGCCTGTCGACTGACAGCGCTGACAGGCTGACGCTTATTAATATGAATAAAGCATGGATTTCTCATAATTTCCAATCTCCACCAGGTGAAGGAAGCTCAACCTGAATAATTTATCCACTCCTCCTCCTCCTCATTTTCCTCCTTCTCCTCCTCTTTGTACAGTAAAGCAGAGGAAACTGGCTATTTTTTGACAGGGCCCACTGGCTCTAGCTATAGTACTTTATGCATTTAATTTTTCTGGAGGGCCACCTACCCGGTCCTCTGTTTTAAACAATTTTTGGGAGTGCCACATACAGGCACTCAATCTGTTCAATTTTTCTGGAGGGCCACCTACCCGCTCCTCTGGTTTGAAAACTTTTTTGGACTGCCACATACAGGCACTCAATCTATTCCATTTTACTGGAGGGCCACCTACCTGCTCCTCTGGTTTGAAAACTTTTTTGGACTGCCACATACAGGCACTCAATCTATTCCATTTTACTGGAGGGCCACCTACCTGCTCCTCTGGTTTGAAAAGTTTTTTGGACTGCCACATACAGGCACTCAATCTATTCCATTTTACTGGAGGGCCACCTACCTGCTCCTCTGGTTTGAAAACTTTTTTGGACTGCCACATACAGGCACTATCCAAATTAAATTGTCTCCATAGCAGCCTCCACACGTTGTCTCCATTGCTACCTCCAAAAGTCGTCCATATAGCTGCCTCCATACATCGTCTCCTTATCAAACGAGGTGTGTCAGGCAGAAATTTGGGTTGTTTTCATGGGTTCCACATCAAAGTTGTTAACTTTGTCGCCACCCTGCTGTGTTATCCAACAAAATATACTGGCAAACTTTTATCATTTACCAATATTATTTCAGCACTTCTTGCGCATCTGTTTACATTCCCCTCACCCGCCATATCCTAAACTTATAAGAACGCTACTACACTTGATCTTATACAAAAGGTTCTTAGAAGTGCTGTTTGGGGAGTAGCCTAGAGACAGGGGCTTGGATTGGCGAAAGCTCACCTGGCAGCGGAGCGCCAGCTCCATGCGCATCATGCGCTTCTTGCGCATCTGTTTACATTCCCCTCACCCGCCATATCCCAAACTTATAAGAACGCTACTACACTTGATCTTATACAAAAGGTTCTTAGAAGTGCTGTTTGGGGAGTAGCCTAGAGACAGGGGCTTGGATTGGCGAAAGCTCGCCTGGCAGCGGAGCGCCAGCTCCATGCCAAGATCCAACTAACATAGTTTTAACTGCAGCACCTTTAATCTACTACTAGTTCACTGCCTCCATACATGGTCCCCTTATTAAACGAGCTGTGTCAGGCAGAATTTTGGGTTGTTTTCATGGCTTCCATGTTAACTTTGTCGCCACCCTGCTGTGTAATCCACAAAATATACTGGCAAACTTTTATCATGTACCGATATTATTTGAGCGCTTCTTGCTCACCTCCTTTGGTTCCTCTCTGCCACCCATTGGTTTGAAGCCTGAGTCCATTTAGAGTATGTCGCCATGCCACTCTCTAGCCTGCCGCTGCTGCCGCTGCCTCTGCATGCCGTCCCCTATAGTGTCAGGGTCAATTATTGGATGTTTTAGATGCTATCTAGCTTCATTCTGTCACTCTGTCATGGCCATGCTGTTGCCCATAGTTTTGGCATAATGGTGCGATTAAGCAGCCTCAGAGGCATCCATGCATGCTGCCCCTGCTGTTTCCTGTCCATTTCCGTGGTGTTTCCATCCTTTTCTGAGGTTCCCAGGTGTTTGGCCAAGCTTCCCTGTGCAGAGCCTTGGTCCCCTTGAAAAATGCTCGAGTCTCCCATTGACTTCAATGGGGCTCGTTATTCGAGACGAGCACTCGAGCATCGGGAAAAGTTCGTCTCGAATAACGAGTACCCGAGCATTTTAGTGCTCGCTCATCTCTAGTCCTTAACTTTATATGGGACAATAGAAGGCATAGAATGCCGAAATCAGTCATGCTTGCCCCCAAGGCCCGGGGAGGACAATCAGTACCCGATATAGCCCATTATTATTGGGCTGCTCAATTGTGATACTTACCATACTGGGTGACTTCGGCGGCCTACACTAAATGGGTCGAAATTGAGAAACTTTGGATGGCGCCGGTACACCCGAACTCAAACCTATGGGGTCCTAACCCATCACCCCTGCAAAGCCCTTATTAGGCCCCATTGGCATTTACGATAGTGGTTTGGCGGGTGTGTAAAAAGCGCTATAACCTATCTTCCAACAGCCCACCATTGGTGTCAGTCCTCTACAATCCAGACATTCCTGATAGTTTAACGGCAAATATGGTCCATAGATGGTCCAGGGCAGGATTGTCCCATCTGGCGGATATGGTGGACCCACTCACACTGGAATTAAGGCCTTTTGCCTATCTAACAAGGAAGCGATCTCTTCATAAGGATGAGTGGTACCACTACCTCCAGGTGAAACATTATATAATTAGCCTGCTGTGTGGGTGGGCGGCACAGTGAGAAAAAGGGGTTCTACTAGGATCTACTAGGGTTTCTAAACCTACAGAATTTGAACAATTGTGCAAACTTGGTACCTCAGTCAAAGGGACGATCATTAGAATATACCAAATATTGTGCGCCCTATCAGATGGTACCCCACCAACACACAAATACATGACGAAATGGGAGGAGTACCTCAACAAAAAATTCTCTACAGAGACCTGGAAAATCATATGGAGCAGAACGGCCAAGTCGTCCATTTGTACCACCTATAAAGAATCCCAATACGAGGTGCTAATGAACTGGTACCATACCCCAGCACTGCTACACAGGTTGAACCCAATGGTCCCGGATATTTGTTGGAGGTGTCATACTGAGGTGGGCACATTGTACCATATCTTCTAGACTTGCTTGCTTATAATTCCTTTTTGGCAACGGGTAGAGACCCTCGCTGGGGAGTTGTTTGGTAGTGATATCCCGTTAGATCCCATGCAATATCTTCTCAATGTTCCCCCACACAATTTGAGAAAGCATCTTTCCAAGTTATTCCTAAGTCCATTCCTTTGTACAGCATCCAAATGCTTAATAGCAGGGGCCTGGAAGTAGAGTGTGCCCTGGCAGAATCAGAACTATTTGCCCGATTGAAAGAGATGCGCTCTCTAGAAAAGCAAACAGCTTATCTCAACAATACAGTTGACGTTTACCAGAAGGTATGGGAACCTTGGAATTCCTTTTGCGTACTTAATGGCATGTAGATGCAGTAGGTCCTCCCCGGGGTGAGTTACTGACACTGCAGTCCTGGTTTCCCTCCCCCCCCCCCCCCTACACATCCCATCTTTCCCAATGTGTGTAGTTTGTCTTGTCTAGTATGTTATACTGGTTACTCATTCCTTGAAGCGGGTATTGTAGCATTACTCCAATTGGAAAAATACTGGAGACATATAGCGTAATGTGACAGCTTTATTCAGTCTAATGGGAAAAGACACAGTCTTACAGTACATTGCATTGTAAAGCTGTCCTTTACCTAGAATTGTTGTTTACTGTTTTACACGCTACAAATGCAGATGAATTTATGAATCAACAAGCAATGCATGCAATACCCGCCGTATTATACTGTGTTTGAAAAATTTTCTAATAAAAATTTACAGTTTAAAAATAAAAATTGAAATAAAACAGATTTATTTTATTTATTTTACCATATGTGCGTTGGAAGAGGGGTGGTCTTTTACGGCGAGTATATCCCTAACTATATCTTTTAACTAGAAAAGTTGGGGGTCATTTTATACGCTGGGAAATGCAGTATAATTTTTTTCAAAAGCTTTACATTTTAATTATTAAAACATAACAAAAATGATCATGCTGACCCAAAAGATAAATGCAATGTGTCATTTGAACTGCACCGTGAAAGCTTTAAGTTTGAAGGGAAGGGAATGTATAATGTATATTGTTTTTTCACTAATTAATTCACTAGTTAATAAAACATTATTTTTTTTCTCATTTATTTTTCTTTTCTGATACATATAATATAGCCATAACTATTTTATACCTGTTCTTCTTTAAAATTAGAAAAAAAATTCTGATAATGAACATACCTGCTTTCTGAGGGACACCATCCACAGTGTGGATCATTTGCTGACAGGCAATCATTGCACGATTCATGTTGTTCACAATTTGCAATCTTTAGACGTTTTATCTAGATAGGTTTATAAACAGAAACAGGACCAAGACTGACAAATTAAATTGTTTTAGAAAATCTCCATATTTTTCTATATGACTCCTACTTTAGAATGAATAACACATCACCTCTATAAAAAAAAGTTGGTGACCCATATGATTTGAAAAAACACAATACTAACCTCTTTAACAGTGGCGACATATAGATAGCTGTTATCAATGGGATCAATGTGAATTGTTCGGAATACAGGAGCTTCATTTGTAAATGTATACAACACTTCTGGACAGTTTGCTGTGTAGTTTGAGTTTAAAGTAACCTGTATAATAAGTATAAAATAAATGAAACAAATGACAATGAAAGAACTCATGACACCATAGGATGTAAGCTGTCAGGTTGAGTATTTGAGAAATAATGATAGCAATCTTAAAGTTCCATAGAGAATATATAGGATGTATATAAACTTCTCGGAAACAGAGGAATCATTAAATAGCTCCTTGTCATGTCCATCAGATGATGCCTCAGGTTCTACATCTACTCGTACAAAAAAACCTTCAAAAAACGGGGCAGACGAGCAGGGCAAAAACACTGGAGAAATAAAAGAAAAGATGAAAACAAGACACGGAACCTCGACACAATCAAATAAACGGAACTAGACTCCCCAGTGATGAATTTATCTAGCTTTATTATCTCTGACAACCAGCAAAAGATCTTTACCAAAGGTCTTAATTTTTCTCTTTCAGCTGATTTTGATCTTTACAGGACATTACTTGATGTCAATAAGTTTGTAAGAAATCTCACTGTGAAATACCATTTTTTGGACAAAACGGATAATCTCATGAATATCCATCCCAGTCACGATAATGAAAATCTATCTCCTGATATTAGGTCTAGTGGTGAATGTTTTATTAACTTTAAAGATCAAATTAATGTACTTAATCTTAGGAGTTTGTGTAATGAGTCAATGGAGGAAAATGATAAAACCATCAAACTTTTTCAAATTGGTAACTCTACCTTTTATCCGTTGATGTCAAGATGTGAGTACAGTCGGTCCCCTACTTAAGAACACCTGACTTACATACGACCCCTAGTTACAAACGGACCACTGGATATTACTAATTTACTGTACTTTAGCCTTAGGCTACAATAAACAGCTATAACAGTTATCACTGGTGTCTACAATGAAGCTTTATTGTTAATCCTGATTCTAATGAAAATCAAACATTTTCAAAATCCAATTTTCACAGAGACCAAAAAAAATTTGACTGGGGTTACAATGATAAAGTATACAGTTCCGACTTACATACAAATTCAACTTAAGAACAAACCTACAGACCCTATCTTGTATGTAACCCGGGGACTGCCTGTATATGGATACATTCCAAGATCTTGATCTTACAGATCTGAAAGCTAAAAGTGACTCTGTTCACACTAAAAGAAATACAACCAAGATCTGAGAAATAACACAGATCTGGTAATAAGAAATGCGGATAAAGGTTGTTTAATGAATTCTATTCTTTACAAAAAATTGAATGAGTAGTTGTTGAACGATCGTATTTTGTATCGCAAGCTTAGTGCTGATCCCACTCTTTGCAAGAAGAGTTGAGAAAAACATCTAGATGAGGGCGTAGCACTGGGAGTCCTAGACGATAAACTCAGAGAGTTTCTACTAACTAAATTTCCTATTATGCCAGTCTTCAACTCTCTCCCCAAGGTACATATGGAAATTTCCCCCCCCCTTCCTGTCGACCTATTGTCGCAGGGATAGGAAGCCTTGGGGAGTCAATGGGAGACTGGCTAGATAAAATTTTGCAGCCTCAGACTTTGGTTACACCGAGTTTTTTAACTTTCATTTTCTGCAGGACATCCTGTGATGTAGTAGCTTTATACTCATCAATTCTCCATGAACAGGCTTTAATTTATTTGTAAAAACATCTGAATGATTTCAGTACTTATTCCTTAGACCTAAAACAGTATATTCTGATGACAACAGATTTTCTTCTAAAAAAAAAATTAGCCAAAATGCAGAACAAATGACAATAAAATAAATCGATACGCAAATCAATATTTAAGCTAAAAAGTAAAATTCATTAGAATAATACCATGTGATATGTATAAAAATTCTTGTGTCCCTCTGAGCTGCTACATGTGCTCTAGGTGCTAGGGGAATTTATGTGTCAGTACAATAAATGAATGAATAAACACATGCATGCGAGTTTGGTGGCTACATGGTCAGTTATGAGAAAAAATATCTATAAGGGGCTATATACTATGTACATGTTAATACATGTGTAAATAGCAATACAAATAAATAAATAAATAAGAACAAATACATATATACATAGGTTTTTATCTGTTCAAAGTCAATTCATAAATGAGCAAACAGATAAATAGTTATATAAATACTAGAAAAAGTATATATAAGCTGTTTGGACTATTCCACCACTTGGAAACGTACCTGAAAGACGAACTCCAACATTCAGTGGATGTCATGTTTCTTGACATGTACCTTTAAGAAAACCTAGTCCCTAGAGGCCTCAGACCATCCTTTCTACCCACTTTCCCAAATGACTCAGCTTTCACAGAAAAATGGGAAAACATTCTAGACACCCTATCCACTAGTCTGCTCCACCTGATCATAGAGAAAAGAAACTCTCTAGGTCAGACAGTCACTGAGAAAGTTAAAGCCACTATGGCCCTACTTCAGAAATACCAAACTGACAATGCCCTCGACAGAACAAATTCCAACCTAAGCAACAAATTACAAAAACTAGAAAATGAAGCTACATATAAAAAAAGTAAACAAATTACAAAGAGACAGATCAGATAAACTTAATTCTAAATATAGAACTTGGCACCATGAGAGAGACCCACCTTACAGCCAACACAACAATTCAGACCCAAACACAGGTCCCAGACCCATAGAATCCCATAGAAACCCCCCACAGGGTTTTGAAACAGAATCCCTCAAACCATACCCCACCAAGCCCTATCTTCAACCACAGCCCTCTCCCCGCTCAACTGACTATCGAAAGAAAAGAAAGGGATGCCCTTGTTTCGGCCACCCTAAGCCAGATAATGGCCGACATTAGAAGCCTGTCAAACCCGAACTTGACTAATTATCCTCTCACCAAGGATGAGGAATCACTCCTATCGAAAGGTCTGTCCTACAGCCCAAATAGCCTCCCAAAAAAAATTCTAGACATCAGTTCATAAGGAAGCTCACCTTAAAACGCTATTACTCCCTGCAAGAAAAACGCACACTTTAAGAAAAAACAGATCATAAACTACCAAACCAGGACGCCAATAGCGAGGAATCTACAAAGGACATGTGTGTCCGCCCCACAAAAATCTAAAATAAGTCCAAATACTACCCTCTACAAGACCAGGGACACCATATCAAGGTCTATCAAGATCTAGTGTTAGAGGACTTTAAAGAACTCACTACAACAACAATCCCACCGAATCCCGGTACCTGTAGAGGAAACCTACAACCAACAGAACGTAAAGCGCTTAAAAATCTCAAAGAAAACCAGGACATGGTCTTCAGACCAGCAGACAAGGGTGGTGGCCTAGTCATTATGATCTACATCTACTATGATAAGGAGGCTTGAATATTTTATCGGATACTACCTACTATAAAAAAAATAGAAGAGAATCCGATGCCTACACTTAAAAAAAAAAACTCAAACAACTTTTGGATACAGCTCTCAAACAAAAGACCATCGCCAAAGAAAAAAACAGATTCCTGTTCATACCCTTTCCAAAAATTCACAAAAATGATAAAACTCCACCCGGTAGACCCATCATATCGGGCAAAGGTTCCCCAACCAGCAGTATTTCACACTTTCTGGACTTATATCTACAAGACTACGTCTTATGACTGCAAAGCTACCTTAAGGACTCGGACCATCAGGAATTTAGATGCCATGGAACTGCTAAAAAATTTTCCTTCCTAACAATTGATGATAGTGCCCTCTATTCCAACATCGACCATGAGAAAGGAATCAAATGCACATCACACTTTCTAAACAATAATCCCGAACTCTTTGTAGAGTTCAAAATTCTTCTGATATCCCTTTTGAGGATTATATTGGAGAACAACTTCTTATCATACGGCTCCTCTCTATATCTACAACAGTGTGGCACGGCCTTGGGCACCGAGTGGCTCCGTCCTACGCAAATCTGTGGATGACGTATGCAGAAAGTGTTCAAACGTATGCATCAGTCCGTCACATCTGTTTTTATGCACAAATATGGATCTTAAAATTCTCCATCTTGATAAGGACATATGGGAATGGCTTCAGAAGGTGCAGGAAGTTGAAGTGGTGGAAAAAAAACGTATACCCCAAATAAAAATAAAAATGAAAAAAATTGTTTTAACTTTTATTACTCTTGAACTAGTTCTATGGGGCACATTTACTTCCACGGAGTTCACAGAAAATGCATTGTCTAACGATAATGCAATCTGCCGCGATTCACTTAGATTGTGCACCCGATATCGTGCATGTGTAGCTTCCCCGCTCAGGTCTGACGGAGTTCAGAATCTTCTTTGTGGTGCATGTAAGTGCATTGTCTTGTGACACAATTTGAAAGTTAAATCCCGCGCTCAGTCCGAATCACTCAGATCCCCCAATTTGTGTCGCATGGAAGCCAGCGCAGCTGCGCCAGAAAAAAAACACGCAATCCCAGTGCAGACAACTGTTAAATACCTGTCTGAGCCGTTCAATCCCCGAAAACGGCAACCAGTCCGACGAAAGTGCGATCCGCGACCCTTAGTAAATGAGCACCTATGTGTCCCAAAAAAACCACTAACATTTTAAAGGTAGAATGCAAAAAAAAGTTATGGCCCTTAAACCACTGCTTATGAAAATTCGCTAAAAATGCCCGGTCACTAGAGCCTTTTCAGGCCACGTCCTTAAGAAGTAAAAAGGCCGAGATAGCAACTACAAAAATTTGTCATATTTTGGAATACAATTAAACTCTTAAATACATTTCCAAGAATTCAGGAAAACACAGTGGGGGGAAGGGTGCTTTAAAAAGCAAAGTTTATTTACACTGCTTTGGCTCCTGGTTCCCACTTTGCTTTGGTACTGATGGTTTTCATGACTTGTGCCCAGCATGAGGAGAGGCGGGTCACAGAACCCATTTTGGCAATTCAGTGGACACGTTGGACCAGAGGACATCACAAGTGACCTAAGAAGAAGTGACATCTAAGGAGGTCACTGCTTTGCTAAAGCAGGTCCCATGACCCCCAGCAGTTGTGGTCGGGCGCAGGTGCAGAAAACCGTAAATACCGGAGAAACTTGGGCACTGGGAACTGGAGAAGGGTAAATACACTTTTAATTATAATAATAATTCCTTTATTTATATAGCACCCACATATTCTGCAGCGCTACACAGAGCTTGCCAAATCAGTTTGCTTCTTATTTTGAAACCCCAGACCAAAACCTTTACTTTACTATTGCTGACCAATGGCGGATCTTCATACAGGCAGCATGGACCCTATATGAAGGTCCACCATCAGTCTTAAAAAAAATCTATACTCACCTTCCGGCTTCTTCTCCCCGACCACGCAGCTCAGTCTTCTGTTCTTTCGGCCCGGGCACATCACTATGATGTGGCGGTGTCGCTGCAGACTTCATAGTGATGCGCCTGGGCCATAAGAGGAGAAAAAGGAGCCGCAGGCCGGGGAGAATAAGCCAGAAGGTGAGTGTAGATTTTTTCTGTCAAGAGGGCCCTGCTGTGGACATTTTATTAAAGGGGGCCATATAGGGTGGACATTTCATTAAAAGGGAGCATCTGGAGTGTACATTTTGTTAAAGAGGACATCTGGGGTGGATATTTAGTTAAAGGGGGCTTCTGGGGTAGACATTTCATTTAAGGTGTATCTGGGGGTGGACATTTCATTAAAGAAGGGCATCTGCTGTGGACATTTCCTTCAAGGGGGCATTGGCTGTGGACATATCATTAAAAGGGGGCCATCTGGGGTGGACATTTTATTAAAAGGGGGCATCTGGGATGGATATTTCAGTAAAGGGGGCATCTGCTGTGGACATTTTTATAGGGGGGGCTCTCCTGTGGACTTTTCAGCAAAGGGGGGCATCTGCGTTAGACATTTCATAAAAGGGGGGGGCTCTGTTGTGGACATTTGAGTAAAGGGGGGGCTCTGCTGCAGACATTTCTGTAAAGGGGGGCTTTTCTGTGGACTTTCAGTAATGAGGTGCGGCTGCTGCTGGACATTATAGTGGAGTAGCAGATGCATTTCCTTTCCTGGGGCTTGTACTCCAGTCAATGACTCTTTCCAGCTTTTTTGTGGTAAAATTAGGAACCTCGGCTTATACAGGAGTGTTCACACTCTGAGGGGGAGTTCAGCTGCAGAGTGCACATAGACCGTGCCAGCCAGGGGTAGCATCCACATTTCCTACACTGTCTGGGGAATCTTGTCTGGACGGTAGTGGGGGTGCAGGGTTTCATGCAGTTAATGAATGTGATCGGATTTCCTAAATAGAAGGGTTATAAGAGCATGATTGAAGGTGATCGTTTAACTTTATGAACAGTAAAAAGAATATAGAGGATGTAGAGTACATAGAGTAGTAATTGGGTGCTAACATCCGACCACATGTTTAGACACCGGGGGGGGGGGGGCCTAGTCGTGTGAACAGCCAGTCATGTGAAACTTAATCCGCCACTGTTGATGACAAAAGTTTATGGCCACACATAGGAAATGAAGCACAATAAGCAAAGAGATGACTTTTCAGGTTACCGCTGCACAAAGCGTGTGCAATACTGGCCGCAAACATCTGATCCTTGTGTCATCAGCATGTCAGGTCAGCTCAAGCTTTGATGAAATGGAGAACTGAACTATGGAAGAATAGGACGTGCTCCAAATCAGTTGGCTCACACACAGGACAATGGAAACCACAGGCATGTGTATGAACCCATTTAAAGACATGAGGCTTTGTAGTATAACAACTACAGCTAACATATAGCTGAATACAGCTAAGTCCATGTACATGTAGCCACAAGCCTGACATAGGCTTAAGTTTAACCCTTGCCTACCTATCAACACAAAACTGCCAACAGGAAACATGATAATAACCGATATAAATGTGCCACAGGACATTTTAGATCTTTAGTATTCATTTTTTCGCATAAATTACAAAAGATTTCTTTCATAAGAAGTTTGATAAGTATCCATGAATATCATGAATTTCTCCTTCATTCACAATAAATCCTGTATGCTAGAACCTACCTTCAGTAATTTTCCATTTCCAGTCCCAAGAAAGAATACAAGTCTCTTATCCACTTCTTTTACAAGTACAGCAGTTAGATCCCCATGTGTAAGTGCTGGCCTCCCAGTAACTGGCATCAGGTCACTATAATTTGTCTACAAAAAACAAAATTCTTGTTTTTAATAAAAAATGAGAGTCTGATAGGAAGAAATTTTTCAATTTTTTTTTCACACAATTGCTATTACAGTTCACAGTTTAAGTGCTGCTTCCCTTATGCTTAGGGGTATTAAGTAACAATATAACATTAGCAAAGAAGGGCATGGCAAATTAAGATAAAAATCAAGGAAAGAAGATTGTAGGCAGACAAGGATGAAGTCAGAGGAAGTTAGACATGTGCTATTTTGTACCAGAAACAATACGGATATGCACAGGCCCGTTGCGACGGGTGAAACAATGGGAGCTCTCCTTTCGACACCACGTCCTTTTCTCACCGCGTCTTCAGCATTATCGCAACCCAGCTCTGTGTGCTGGGCCCGTGCACAGACTGTATAAAATAAAATAATAGGGGAGCTGCTGTCTACATACTGGGGAGTGGGGGAGGAGGCTGCCTATATACTGGAAAATGGGGGGGCTTCCTATATACTGGGAGGTGGGGGAGGGCTAACTATATAACGGTGAGGATGGGCTGCATTGCGCTAGGGCTACCTATATACTGGGTGGGGGACTGCATTGTGCTTGGGCTACCTGTATACTGGCAGGAGGGAGACTGCATTATGCTAAGGCTAACTACTGGGGGATGGGGGGCTTCATTGTGCTGGGGCCCCCTATATACAGGGGGTGGGGTCTGCAGTGTGCTGCAGCTACTTATTTACTAGGGGATGGGGAGGCTGCAGTGTACAGGCTCTCTTTATAGTGGGGTGGCAGTGTGCTGGCTCCCTATATAATGGGGGGCTGCAGTGTGCTGGTTCCCTATACACTAGGGGGGCAGTGTGCTGGCCCCCTACATAATGGGGGGCTGCAGTGTGCTGGCTTACTATACACTAGGGGGGCAGTGTGCTGGCTTCCTCTATACTGAGGAGGGGGCTGCAGTGTGCAGGCATAGATGAGCTCATCACAGGGCAGGGTGGAGATATGTTAGAACCAACCTCTCGAAGGCTTTCATCAAATGGGATGTTAATACCACCAGTCTCTAGCTGTTAAGGTCCGATGGGTGAAGTGTCTTTGAAACTGGTACCACACAAGATGTTTTCCACAGTTGTGGTATTCTTCCCAACTTCAGGCTCATATTGAACATATATAAAATCCCCCAGTGGGGCCTAGCCTTTCTCATCGCAGGAGGAAGCCGGGGCCTTGAATACCTGAGTGACTGGCTCATTGCCAAGAGGAAGGGGGGCATGCTCATTGTCTAGGTAATGTTTGCAGCACGCAAGGGGCACATTGGGGCACATTTACTAAGGACAGTGCCGGCAGCGTCTATAGTGCATCACCGCAATGATCAGTACCCTCCGTGATCAGGACCCTCTGTCGAAGCTGTGCAGAGGGAGCCAGATTCATGTAGAACAGACGGCAAAACAGAACAGTGCGGCACCCCCCCCGATTTGTGTTGCAAGAAAGCCAGCGCCACTGTGCCAAAATAAGATTCTGTGCGACACAATCCCCTGCTAAATATCTGACAAAAGTGCGGTCCGCAGACCCTTAGTAAATGAGCCCCAATGTGAATGAACCCATTCAATTAAAATGGGATGTGGGCTGGCCGTGGGGGCAACAACTAGCAACAGGTAGGTCACTGTAATGTTGGTGTGTTGTGATTGGATGGATGTATGGTTGTGGGTCTTTCCACTCATGTGACGTGACTTCATCTTGTGATTGGTCCGTTAGCCCTACCCATCATGCTTAAATAAGCACTATGCCTTTGTTTTACCATCACCCCCTGAGGAAGCAACGGCGAAACGCGCGTTGGGGTTCATTTGGTCCATCGCCATACTCTCCTGTCTACGATGCAATCTAGTCGGTATATATGAATTGCTTTGCACTATGCACTTTATATTTTGGTCTTTGACTTTCACTCCTACCATGATCCATCTTTAATGGCCGGGTTATACTTTTGGTACTGTTGTTTACATCTATACCTTGTTGTATCCATCTACTATTGTATGTGACATCATTTATACAGGATTGGCTATGTACCTTTTTTTGTCCACCAGGGTTTTTTTTTTTGGTTGATTTTAATTGTGGTGATTAAACATGTGCTATTTGTGCTATTGAATTTTGCACGAATTGCTGTTTACATTCTTTTGAATAGCTTGTACGAGGCCTGTATATAGGTATATATAAACCGTCCAAAAGCAATGTTCATATGCAGGGATTCTTTGTATATTGTGATGACTTTGGAAACAAGCATTGGAAATGTTGGTTTTCAACATGGCAAAATAACTAGTCCGTATTAAAAAATTGTGCCTGCAGATATGCCTAACAGTAGCCTCCGTTTTTCCAGATAACACAGAGCAAATCTGTCATCTGGCAAACTCACTTTTCTAGTGCATTGATACAATTCCACTCCAGCAGCTGCTGCAGATGATACTACTGGCAAGCCACAGCAATTTGCCAGGGGTGGTGAAAGCTGGACATGTGATAGGAAATGGGTTATAATGAGACAGGAAAGTCTGGAATGGGGAACACTGTGTATTGCAAAAACGGTTTCTAGCTGGACTTCTGGTTCTCCTAAATGTGCCCTTCCTGCTTACGAAACTCTATGGTTTTATTACAAAGTCAGGGCTTGTGCCGCTGTGGGTTACACAATAGATGTTTTCAGAAATGTGAGATGAAATTATTGCCACCTGGACACAGCAGACATCTCAGATTAAACGGGTATTACGGGAAGATAGACGACTGATACAAAAACAGATAATGCTATAAATGAATCAATACAATAAAACTCAATGTCATTAATCACAAGATAAAGCTTGAATAGTTTGCTTTAATGTTTTACAAGATTTGTAAAATAGGCAGAGTTATCAACTCCCATAATTCCCCTGTTCTCAGTAACTCAGCAACTCCCTCTCATGCTCTGCTCCCAGTGATGATGTAACAGACTGTCCTGCTATGTAATCATAGAACACATTACCTCACTAACATGCGTCAGTGCGTGGTAAACCCCTCCTATATCATGTGCTGATCGCCCCATGTACTTCATAATCCTGTCCCCTTCATGTAAAACCACCTCTCCCTCCAACATACAGTCCCACCTACGCTCCTCCTTTAAAAGGTTGTGCATTTGGCATGACTGCTTTTTTCCGCAAACAACATCACACCAGACTACTGTTTGTGCTGTAGAAAGCTTAACACCTTCGCGACCAAGGACGAACTATATCGAGTGCTGAGCTCTCTCCATACACAGTGGGTGACGGCTATAAAACACAGCTGATGCCCGCTGTGCGGTAGAACCTGACCGCGGCACCTAACTTACCTTTACGTGGGAGCTGCCATCTTGGATGGCCGATCGCCGCCCCTGTGACTTCATCAGAGGGTGGCGATCGGTTTGCATGGCAGCCTACAGTCTCATTGAGACTCCAAATGATCTCTAATCGCCAGCAGATGGCAGGCTATTAGAAATCATTGTAATATTGGTATATACTGCAATACAGTAGTATTGCAGTATATAGTATTCGCAATCAGACACTGCAGGGTTAAATTACCCATGGGGATCTGAAATAATGGTAAAAAAAATATGAAAAAATTGTAAAAAAAAGTAAAAGTTTAAATAGCAAATAAACAGTAAGAATCAGAAACATGTCTGGTATCATCACGTCCCAAAATGTCTAATCTATCAAAATATAATAACGATTTTTCCCGGCGTTTAATCCTGTAACGGAAAATGGTGCCCAAAGTTGAAAGTGACACTTTTTTGCCATTTTGAAAAATATAAAAAATTCTATAATAAGTGATCAAAGAACATACAGTCCTCAAAATGATAGCATTAAAAACGTAATCAGAATTTGCAAAAAATTACACCACCCACAGCTCTGTGCACTGAAGTATGAAAAAGTTATTTGTGCCAGAACATGGCAAAATGAAGAATTTTTTTTTTGTACAGAAGGTTTTAATTTTTTAAATGTATGAAAATATTATAAAACCTCTACAAATTTGGTATCCTCGTGATCGAACTGAACCAAAGAATAAAGTAGACATGTCATTTGGGGCGCTCAGTAAAAGCTATAAATCCAAGCCCACAAGAATATGGCACAAATGCGTTTTTTTTCATCATTTTCACTGCATTCAGAAATTTTTTCCAGCTTTCCAATCAATAGACTGATTAAAGAGCCTGTAGCATTTTCATTCATTACAATGTATGTGCACAACATTTTTCTGCTAAAGGGAGCAAATTTTGAGTTATATATTAGCTTAAATTTTTCTTTAAGCTTATTCCTGGAATACGCCTTTAACCCTTGACACACATACATGTTTATATTTTATTGCAATGAATCTCTTTGGTTTACTAGATTAAAAAAAACAAAAATAGATTTTGTTTATAAATTCCAACATTGTCATGTTATTTCATATACTGTACAGCTAAGCACTTATTCAAATGTAAATCTGTGTGTCTTGCTTGTTGGGGTGTCCAATTACTTTTGATATATTCCAATATATTATAAATCAGTAGGGTTGGTTTGCCACTGGTTCTAGCATAAATAAAAGTTGCACTGCAGATTTTGACATATACTTACATTCAGATAATATACAATTATTTCCTGAAATGCAGTTAATACTCACACACGTATCGACCCGGTTAAAAACGAAGTCTTCATTAATACACGAATCAGTCTGTTGCTCCAGCCCAGTGAAATTATAAATGCAGAGTGCTGTCCTGTCTATGGATGCTGTACTGTTTGTAGTAAATATTCCAGCCCAGAGAAAACCCTCTGAAGACTGGATTGCAAATGAGGATAGAATGATTTTTCGTTGTGGGTTGCTCCCACATATGAGATTGGACTGGGTATGAAAGGCCAAAACTAACGGTTCTTCATTTAGCACTACAACTCTGGCACTACTTCCAACGGTTGGGTAATAGGGGAAGAAAAAAAAGTTTTTCCATTGGAACACATCAACATAGTTCAGACCTAATGAATTAGGCTGTAGTGAAACAGAAGCTTCTTTATTGTTGATTATAAATTTGTCTTTATCTCTTAGTCTTAAAATGATTGTTGGAATATCTTTAGTAGGCTCCGTATCATTAGTAAATCTTGCAATAAATAATTTGATGGATCTCCCAGTATAAAATATAAGACCTCTAGCAGTGTGAATTGGGTCCTGGGGCACAACATGTGTTATAACAGATTTTCCCACAGCCTTTAAGTCAATGTCCAGCTCCCTGCAGGCTCCTTGCTCCTCATTCCAGCAGGCGAGCACAGTGTCATTGTAGACCAGTAAGATTTTGTTATAGTAAGTTGGCTTACGGTCATCGCCTCGTCCCATGCAGGCTGCATCACTTTCTCCATGCGGTCCTGTTGTTTTCGGTTCTTTCAGAATGTGAGTGAATTGATACAGACAATTCTCTGTGGCAATTATAACATGCTTTCTCCCAACAGCTATGTTGTTAATAGGATACTTGAAATGGAAAGGTTCTTCATTGTAAATCGGATCCATCAGCATAAAAATGAAGAAGAGAGAGAATGTAATCCTGGACATCCTGAGCCCCCAGCCTCAACACACAATGGTTCTGCAGAAATAATATGTGAAGTTGTGCAGTCGTCTGGTTTAACCTACAAGTTAGAATATTTAGCAATTTTGCAATAGTTCCTGTTTCTAAAAACAAGAACCGAGTTATAAGTGATCTCTAGCCTGTAGACGTGCTGACTTTCTATTGCATGAGAGAATTTACACTCAGGGAGTTGCAAAATGCTGCATGTAATGTTTTATGTTGAGTGTGATAAATATATGCAGTGCTGGACATTCATAGCTGTTTCTTCTTTTAATGTTCATTTGCTGACTTTTAAAATTTTAAAGAGGAAGTTGTGACAACATTATTTTCTTACTGCAATTATGATATTATTTTGCTAATTATTGGTCATGTACTTCTAGAACTTCCTAGTATGAGGTCATGTTGCCTCAATTGTATTTATAACCATTGTTGTTACTCATAAAAATGATTCAAAATACAGGTTTTATTTTATATTCAAGTTTCATTGCACATAATTTACACTGAATTTTAGGCAAATTATATTTCATACCTTTTTTTACTTCTTTTATATGAATCTGGGAGAATCTGATTTTTAAAAATGTGCAATTACCAAATCTGGAATAGGGCAAAGGGATAAACCATGCCCACTTTTTGGAGAAAAAATACTGAAAAAATACTGAGAAACTACCAAAATAGTATTATACTCTGGTCAATGGGTTGTGGATTACACTACCCTATAGCTGATTGATTATACAAAAAAAAAATCGCAGGTGTACCTCTTGTATAGTATAGTAAAGTATTGCAGAGATAGAAAATAATATTCATGTAATAGTCCCAAATTGCTACAAAGTCCAAAAAGCAAATATTTTATACCTTTCTACTACAGCAACCTAAGATTCATTTGTGTCTCACCTTAACAAATCAGTACCTGAATATGTAAAATCCAGACTCGCATGCCACAATGTTAAATGTGTGCTCTAGATACAGGTCCCTCCAGAACCCTAACACCCTCTCCAGGAGTTCCTCCATCTCCGACGTTCTATTCAGTCATGCTTCTCGCTCAGGGGAAAACAAAGGTACAATACCGTTTGTTAAAAAAAAGTAATTATGTGGTTTTTATTATACTCACAATGCAAATTTTAATAGAAGGCCTCAATAGTTAAAACCAAAAGATTCTTCTCCACATGTGGCTGGTAGTCCTCTAGACCAACTCAAGTTTGGCCATAGGAAATGGCTTTATCAGGTACATAGCCACATCATGTTGTTTGCCCACTTTTATAATCAGTATAAAAAAAGTCATTAATTGCCCACAATTCAATACATGCATAATAAAAAATAGTATCCCTCTCTTGCCAATCATATTTTATACCATTATAAAAAATAAAAATACTGAAGTAATATAAGTGGATATATAAATGAATCCCCTGGAAAAGTCTTCAATTAAAAATCTGCATTGAGTCTATCTGGAATTAGCATCCTCAATGTAAATATCCAATGACTTACACCACGTTGGCTCATTTTTTTTTTTAACTTCAAAAGATTTTTATAAGCCAAAAAGCTACATACAAGAATGCTTTGAAAGCTCATATAACATCTATAAAACAAAAAACAGATCTGTGATCTCCATATACGCTACATATAGCGTATCTTAGATGATAATTATCTCTCTCTAATATGACAAAAATAATAGAGAAACAAACATGCTTGTGATGGACAAATACAAGGAGAAAATGTCTGCAAATTCAATAAGGCAAGGTATTTCTCCTAAGTGCGCCATATAATTGCCCTAAGCATATGAAACTCTTGAGCTATTCAATTATTTCAACTCACACTTAGGGGATAAAAGGGAAGGAGAGGGATGGCGAGGAGGGAGGAAAATGGATTTCTACCTGAAACCACCAAACACAGCGGACGCAGTCGAAAACTTCTACTCAAGGCCTGTTGATGTAGCGGATCCAGGTTGCATTGCATAGGATCATCTTATAGTTCAAAATTGTTGACAAGTTATCATTAACCATTATCCGAGACAATTTAACTTTAAAGGAATCAATGCACTAAGATTTCCAGTTGCGAGCTGATTTTAGCAGCGCTTTTTAACATGAGGTTGGCTCATTTTTTTTATCCAATTTCTTTTTACTATTTCTATTACCGTATATACTCAAATATAAGCTGACCCGAGTATAAGCCGAGGCCTCTAATTTTACCACCCAAAACCGAGAAAACATATTGGGGGTCATTTACTAAGGGCCCGATTCACGTTTTCCCGACGTGTTACACGAATATTTACGATTTGCGCCGGTTTTCCATGTATCGCCCCGGGATTTTGACGCATGCGATCGGATTGTGGTGCATCGGTGCCGGCATGCACGGGACGGAAATTGGGGGGCGTGGCCGAGCAAAAACCTGTCGGATTCAGAAAAACCGCCGCATTTAAAACAATAAAAGTGTCGCTTGGGACGCGCTTACCTTCACTTGGTCCAGCCCGGTGAACTTGAGTGCGTTCAGATGCTTTTCTGCGCAGCAGCGCCACCTGGTGGACGGCGGAGGAACTACCTTGATGAATCCCGGCCAGACCCGAATCCACCGCAGAGAATGCTGGATCGCGAACGGACCGGGTAAGTAAATCTGCCCCATTGACTCAAGTATAAGCTGAGGGTGGGAAATGCATTGGTTACAGCCTCCTAGTATAAAGCCAGCAAGCCAGTAATATACAACCAGCCCGTTGTAGTATATAGCCTGCCAGCCCCCTTTAGTAGCCTGCCAGCCCCCAGTTTGCCAATCACATAAAAAAAAATAAACCTAAATACTCACCATCGGAGGTCCCAAATGCTCGGCACGGCTGCCTGATGCTCCCGTCCCGGCGCCTCCTCTTCTGCCGGCATCGCAGAAAAGACAGAAGAAGAGCCATGCGCAAGCATTGGGGAGCCACGCCAAGCATCGGGGGCGCCGGAAAGTGAGTATGTAAGTTAATTGACTCGTTTATGAGCAGAGATGAGGTCTTTCAAAATAAAAGAAATTATAGATTTTTGAAGGTGGGGAGTGAAAAATGGAAATGAAAAAACAAAAAAGGGCCAGATCGTTAAGGGGTTAAAAATTAGACAGCCTCGGGTCTTCGTATGACCCAAAGCTGTCATAGCAACAGATCGTCGCTTCCCAATGGCGTCACGATGACAATCTAAACCAATATGGCTCCGTACTGTACATATAGACGTTGACCGACCACTAATAACCGCGGTCAGTGCTGGCATGTTAAACCAGCAGCACTTAATCAAAGTTCCAGACACTGTGACTGTGGTAATCTTTTTATATTTGTTACCAATGGCCTCCTTCCTTCTAAAATCAACTTTTAAAATTATGCTAATGAGCCAGATGAGCTCTACCAGAGCAGGTTGTGACATTGTGCAGGAGCACTTCTCTCTCTCACTGTGTGCTAACGGACTGTGAAGCCAGCACACAGGGTAACACTTCTGGATCATTGGTATCTTTATAAAATTAGATTTTAGAATGAAGAAAGGAGGCAAGGTCAGGATAACAAATATAAGAATGTTACCACAGTCACTGTGCCTGGATATATTAATAGGTGCCCCTTGTTAATCATGCTTGATTTACTGTATAAGATGACTAATGTCTGAAGATTAAAGGGGTTTTCCCACAAAAAAAGTTAGGCCCTATCCACTGGACCCCTTGTCCCTCCCCGAGATGAGCGGAGCAGTCAGTCACGCATGTCCAGGCCCCGTTCATCTCTATGGAGCCAATTGAGATTGCCCATCGCCATACCCAGCAATCTCCATTAGCTCCATAGGGATGGGCCATGCACGACCAACTGCTCCGCTCATCTCTGGGATCGACAAGGGGCCTGATGGAGGTTCATCACTGAGACCCCCACCAATCAGCAAGTCCTGTGGATAGGGCCTAACTTGTTTCATGGGAAAACCCTTTTAATCTTCAAAAATTAGTTATCTTATACAGTCTATCAGAGTTGAACTACTTGCCCATTATGTTGTCTCATCCATAGTTTTTTTTTCAGCAGTCTCACGTTTAATGCTGTTCAATGGCAAATTGTGTCATTGACTTGTTCCAGTCACTTGATTTTGTCTTACCTTGCAACCAATCCATAAATACAGTCAGCATGCGAATGACAAATGTGTGGCATCAGTATTTTTCACAGCTCAATATACATCTATGTGAACGCATAGTCCACAAATGCAGACAGGAATAGGACGTGCGAAATACGACTACATGACAACATTGAAACGAGAGACTGCTGGCTAACATATGGATGAGACATGTCTGTTAAACAACATAGGACCCCATTTACTTACCCGTCCTGTTGCAATCTCCAAAAGTGCATTGTCCGACTGGAATGCACTGTGCCACGATTCACGAAGATCGTGTGCCCGTTATCCTGCATCTGTCGCTTCCCAGCTCAGGTCCGCAGGAGTTCACCTTCTTCTTCCTGGTGCATGTAAGTGTATTGTCTTGCCACACAAATTAAGTCTTAAATCCTGCGCTTAGTCTGAATCAGTCTGATCGTCCGACTGATTCCAGCACTCGTCTTATCTTCTTAAAAACAGGTAAGTTTATTCCATATCGTTAAAAACGCAAGGTAGTATCTTGTATAATAACCAGGTTACGATGTATGCGTTTCCCACTATTGATATTTAGTCCTTAGTCATGATCTACATTGCAATGTCTGCATCAGGTTTAAAAAGAAAATGACCAGGTGTAAGGGCATACAGGTGATTGGCACATGTGACATGTTGTACAAACCCGGCCAGAGGAGGCGACAGAACACGCAAATTACGAAAACCCAATGTTTTGGATCCTAACTTTAGAAACCAGAATACCGAAAAGTCTCAACAGCAAAACAGACGTCATGTATTTATATTGAGAGTAGAAGAGGATATATTTTTTATCACATATGCGGTTCGCTGCTGAACAATACCTCTTTAAAATATAAAAAATGTGCAGCGTTTTTTATTTCTGAAGTATTTATGTTCCTGAGATGTTTACACACTTACAACATGTCCTTGAATAGCACAGATGTATATTTTACGTGTTTGCACATTTTATCGTACATTGCTTTCCGTGATTATTATGTGTATGCCATTACACTTGGTCATTTCCTTTTTAAACCTTATGCAGACATTGCCATGGAGATCATGACTAAGGACTAAATATCAATAGTCCGAAGCGGGTAGATCGTAACCTGGTTATTATCCAAGATGTGACCTTGCGTTTTTAACAATATTGAATAAACTTACCTGTTTTTAAGAAGATAAGATAAGTATTTCCCAGTCTTCCAACAGGACTGCCCGATTCCTTGCACCCGGGGCTGCACAGGACATTGATTCAATCCATGCTAAGGTACAAACCGTGAGTGAGCGGATACCTTGCTGCAAAATATTTACTGTTTTCCTAGTTACTTTGTTGACCCTGGTTTATACCAATTGGGCACATACTGGTTAAACATTTACATTTCCATCTACATTTAATTGGTCGGTTTCATTTACCACTTGATAATATAATGCTCATATAATGTAAGTTATCTACTTTGAGCCATCATTATAGTGTTAACAAAAGTAGTTCATTACTTTACTTAGAAATAATCTCACACAAGCTAGAGCTAGAGTGCCCTCTAGTGACAGTGAAAGTGCACAGCCATTTTCTACAGCTTTAAAGGAAACCTACCACTTGTAGTGGCAGGTTTCTGATGGAAATACCGGGCACCAGTTCAGGGTGAGCTGGTGCCGGAGCTTATTTTCGTTAGTGTTTTAAACCGCGGTATCGCGGTTTAAAACACTTTTTAAACTTTATAGCCGGCGCAGGCAGGTACGCGCTCGGCGCTTACCATGCGCGCGGCTACATAGGAAGTGAATGAGAGCCGCGCGCATGGTAAGCGCCGAGCGCGTACCTGCCTGCGACATGAAGATGCTTGATTCAGCAGACATATCTACATGACATATGACCAACAGGATACAGGGACACAAGCGGGTCAGCACAGCTATCCTCTACTACATGCGCTACATTGCAGTGTCGGTGGGATTCTGTAAGCCATCCACCTAACATCTGCCCCAGTTGAGGAAATAGAGTTGCCAGATTACCAAGAACTTGTTTTGGAGGATAAGGGTGTGGACAGCGACTATTGAAGGAGATCTACCATACCTCCCAACCATCCCGTTTTTGACGTGACAGTCCCGATTTTTGGGCTCTGTACTCGCGTCACGGGTGGCTGGGAGAATGTCACGCCCCCCCCCCCCTCTCTCCCGCTTTGTCCCGCCTCCACCTGGCCCCGTAGATAAGAGCTGCAGAGCAGCGGAAGCATCGCAGCCAGAAGGAAGCGGGACCAGCCCCTGCTATCTCCTCACATGATGAAGTCATGTGAGGTGGTAGCTCCGCCCCGGCTGGCCCCGCCCCCTCAGCGAGTCAAGTCGGAGCACGGGAGAAGACTGAATGACTGGAACCAGGAGAGGTAAGAACCAGAGGGGACAGGGGGCCACAGGAAGAGGGGGCCAGGAGGAGGATAGAGGAGAGGGAGAGCTGGAGGACACAGGTAAAGGCTGCTGGGGGACAGTGAAGGTAGTACTGGGGGGCAGGAGGAGTCTACTGGGGGACAGTGAAGGCTGCTGGGGGACAGGAGGAGGCTGCCGGGGGACAGTGAAGGCTGCTGGGGGACAGGAGGAGGCTGCTGGGGGACAGTGAGGGCTGCTGGGGGACAGTGAAGGCTGCTGGGGGACAGGAGGAGGCTGCTGGGGGACAGTGAAGGCTGCTGGGGGACAGGGAAGGCTGCTGGGGGTCAGGAGGAGGCTGCTGGGGGACAGTGAAGGCTGCTGGGGGACAGTGAAGGCTGCTGGGGGACAGGAGGAGGCTGCTGGGGGACAGGAGGAGGCTGCTGGGGCACAGGAGAAGGCTACTGGGCAACAGTGAGGGCTACTGGGGGACAGTGAGGGCTGCTGGGGGACAGTGAGGGCTGCTGGGGGACAGGAGGAGGCTACTGGGGGACACGAGAAGGCTGCTGGGGGACAGGAGGAGGCTACTGGGGGACACGAGAAGGCTGCTGGGGGACAGGAGGAGGCTGCTGGAGGACACAGGTGAAGGCTGCTGGGGGACAGTGAAGGCTGCTGGGGGACAGGAGGAGGCTAGTGGGGGACAGTGAAGGCTGCTGGGGGACACCGGAAGAGGCTGGAGGACAGGAGCTGCAGGAGGAGGATGGAGGCTACAGGAGGAGTAAGGGGCATTGTTCTATGTGGGAACCATCAAGGTCAATATTATACTATGCTTGTGGGTGTGGCAACGGGCGTGGTTTAGAAAAAGGGGGAGGGGCTTTTGTCCCTCTTTCTCTCGCCCAAAAGTGGGAAGGTATGGATCTACGATGATGATGAGACCCAATTGCCAACTGATAAGGCTTTCTTTAATGTGCAGATGAACAAGGCAGAGGTGGTGGTCCCATAACCTCAGACAGCAAGCGGAAAATGCAGAAGCCCAACGAAACAACTTCGCCTCTTAGGGTCCTTTCAGACAAACGTATGCTACACCTGGACCAGGACCCAAACATAGCATACCGCCATCTGAAGAAGGAGAGGTTTGAGTGCTACCTCACCTCTTCATAGGGAGCCAGGCAGCTGGACTGTACGAATGGAGGAAAATACCGCTTGCCCTATCTTTATTCCGCTGACAGTACGGTAAGGTGGGCAGCACAAATGGAAGACCGTATTGCCCATTAAAGTGTATGTAGCCATGTGCTAACCGGACTTAAATGGTATGATATGGGTAGCACACAGCTGTATTGAACGTTCATGTGAAAAAGGCCTTAATGCCCACTCCACCCAGGGACTCATAAAAGCTGTGTGAAAAAAACAGAATACATCACATTTACCCTGGGCAAAACTAAAAGTGGGGCCCCAAAATCAAACTATTTTATGACAAGTCACAGCCAGTAAGAGTTTTATAGGAGATAGATAGATGATACGGAGATTGATGGACAGCACCGTGGCTCAGTGGTTAGCACTACAGCCTTGCAGCGCTGGTCAACATCTGCAAAGAGTTTGCATGTTCTCTCGGTATTTGTGTGGGTTTCCTCCGGGTCCTCCGGTTTCCTCCTACACTCCAAAAACATACTGGCAGGATGATTAGATTGGCAAGTTCTGTGCAGCGTTGCGGAATCTGTGTGCACTACATAAATAAGAAATTATTAATTATATTTATTATGATGGAAGATAAATATGAAAGTTGATTTCTAGATGCAGAACTATAAAGTAGATTATATATACAGTAAATGGATATGAGAGATAAACACAGTAGAAGAGAAATAGAATATTGATTGAAAAATAGATAGAGAAAAAGCGAGATATATAAATAGTCAGATTATGTAAGATAGATAACTAGACAGACAGATGATAGATAGATATATAGACAGGAGATAGATGATCGGCATCTTTACGTGGGAATTCAACCAAGGGGTATTAACCCTTTCACTGCCAGGCATTTTTGTATATTTTGTCGTGTTATTGGCCAGAGCAATTTTAAGAATTTTGATGTTTACAAATAAAAACGAAATTAAAGTGAAAAGATAGGCTGATGTACTGGTTTCTCCCTGGGGCAACCCCGGAGTGTCTATAGGATTATCCTTATCCAGGGATCATACGGGCAGGGCCAGCGCTATGAGTAGGCAAAGTGGCTATCTCTTCATTCAAATGAATCTAGAATTGTGGTTCTAGGTGCCCTGATTGCAGAAATATTTAGGTTAAAATTGAGAATTTCAGGTGCGATTTTTATATATAAAAATTACTTCCAATTGTATTTTAACAGTTAATATCTCCGTTTTTCTAACACTTAGAAACACTAATTTATGTAATTATGTAAAGAAGGAGACTCTCTTCTTTCATAGGAAAAAAGAAGTGCCGTTCTATGTGCAACGTCCCTGCCAATGCAAGGGTTAAAGCAATGTTATGTCATCTGCAACACCCCTGCCGATGCAAGACAGAGGGGTTGTTGCGAATACGTCCCAGAATGTAGCTTGCAGCCTGTGTAGGGTCTGATCAACCCGACAGCAGGTCACTACATAACACAGGGGAACACTGCAGCGGTAGAGTCTGCCTGGTAAGGCAAGAGTTAATTGTTTTATGTGATGTCATATGTGTCAGCCAATCACAGTTGTTCATGTATTATGTCTGTAAGCTGGGATGTAATTGGAGGTCACCACCTGACCAGTGGGAGTAATAAAACCCCTGGTCAGGAAAGTTCTAGAGATCAGAAGAAGACTGGAGTTAATCCAGTACAGATCAGATTAGAGACTCAGAGGAGTCAGTGCAGCCAGCACACCAGACCAGAGCAGGAGAGCTTAGCTCCCTGCCTGAAGAGTGTAGTGAGTTGGTTAGTGAGAGGAAAGGGGTATCATCCTACCTTCAAAGGTGATATCTGAAGCAACCCAGGACAAGCTGAAGCATCCTACTAGGACACAGCTATCTCCCAGCCTGCCGTTGCATCCAGGCTGAAGATCCATTCCTGTGGCTCCCTCCAACTGCATCTCTAGCATTCTACCATTTGTCAAGGCAAGTTGCTACTGTTCCTGTCAGTTCCAATAAAGAACTGTAAGCTATTTTTGTTCAACGTCTGCCTCCGTCTGGTCCATGCTACTACAGCTGTCACCATCATGGGCACCCTATCCACCACACAGAGACTCATACTCCAGACACCAGAGGGTTGCCCACAGGGAGAACCACTATAACAGACTCTCCCTCATCATTTCTTGCCAACACCACCCTGCTGGAGACGTGCCAGGCTGTAGGACAACCATCCGGTCCCCATACCAAGCACCGTGACACTAGTGTGCCTAGGCCGCAACCGCCAGCCACTCAGGTACTGCGGGCCCCGGCTGTCTCCAGGCCCCAAGAAAAGGCTAGGCCCCGGTGGGGGATGTTGCACATCATCCAATGATGTTCCACTGTTTGTAACTGGAGTGTGATTGGAGGAGGAGACCACCTGACAAGGGAGTAACTAAACCCTTAGTCAGGGGAGGAGTTAGTCAGTCAGAGCTCAGAGAGAGTTCCAGAAACTTGAGAGAGAGAGCAGATCTCTCAGGCCCAGCTCTCACCACAGGAAAAGCTACTAGGCCTTAGCTCAGCAACCTGACACAGAGTGATACTGAACCACAAACAGGACAAAGATGCAGCTTCCAGGATTGGACACAGCTACATCCCAGCCTGCCCCTGCATCCAAGTTCGTGAGAGAACTCCTGAGGTTCCTCTCCAAAATCACTCCAGTACTGCATTTGTACCGAATCGTTTGGTGTGTTGTTACCGTTGGTTGAATAAAGAACTGTAAGTTACTTTCATGCACAACATTGCCTACGTCTGGTCCCTGCTACAGCTGCATCACCACCAAGGGCGCCCCATCTATCTACCAGGGACACATACTAAAGACTTTACGGGCTGCCCCAGGGATAACCAGTACTACAGCCTCTCCCTCTACATTATTTCTTGCTAACACCACCTGCTGGAGACCTGCCAGGCTGTAGGACAGCCCTCCGGTCCCCATACCAAGCACCGTGACACTAGCGTGCCTAGGCCGCAACCGCCAGCCACTCAGGTATTCCGGGCCCCAGCTGTCTCCAGAGCCATGTTGCATATGTGTCACAGAGCCAGAGATACAGCCCTCTGAAGTGTAGCCCCCTGCAGATTTTTAGCCATCAGGCTACAGGGAGAATTTGCTGGACACAGGAGCTGCTGCACCTCAACGATAATGGAAATATTCACTTTATATGTTACTACATTTTGATAAGGGATAATATCAACTAATATTCATGTTTTTAACCCTGTCCTATCCAGAACTATCTAAGAACACACTTTCTCTCTTATTGTGTTTTATTTGATTGTTTTTTTTGCAAAAATTGATTGATACAATGAATATTTGATCCTCTTCGCCTAATGTCGCTATTATATATTAACACTGCAACCCAGAACATGTCCCTAAAGCTATATGTAACACCAAAAACACACACATACAATGGCGGACATCCAGGGCCGGATCATAGGCGGGGCTCCCGGGGCTCGAGCCCCGGGGCCCCCACCATCTTGCCCCCCCAGGGGGCCCCCACCAGCTGACTATGTCTGCCTGTCAGCTAAGCTGTGAGACCTGAGTGACAGCTCTGCATCGCTCCCACTCATGTGTAAAAAAAACACAGTTACATGCCGCCGGCTCGCAACTGAGGATACCCGGTCCAGTCCTTGAACAGTTAACTGTGAGTGACTGTCCTCTGACCGCAGAGCATCGCTCCCTCCTAGCAAGGGAGGACGTATATCAGCTACACAGGTTGTGCTAGTGACGTCACCACGCGACCTGTGTAGCGTGGAGGAGTGTCGGCACTTACGATGTGTGCTGCGCTCCGAAGCGGGCCCGGCCTCACAGCTGCAGACTGAATGACAGAACCCAGGACCCCAGGAAGATTAACAACGTGGAGAAGGCCAGAGTTGACAGCAGCTTTAAAGGCAGGAGGGTAACGTATTAAATAACTTAAACAATCGGGCAGCAGACGTTATCTATCCCTGTGAGACTTGAAGTGTATGTGGGGGAGGGGGCACTGCTGGGGCTGGTGAGGGACTCACTATTTGTAAGTAAAACTACATTAGATTATTATTAGGAGGGCTGAGCACTAATTATTCAAATACTAATTAAAGTGAGCACTTTATTGTTATTGTGTAGTATTAGGTTGTCACTAGATTTATTGTTATTAACTCCTTAACGACAGGCCCTTTTTCATTTTTTTGAATTCCATTTTTCACTCCCCAACTTAAAAATCTATAACTTTTAAATTTTTCCATGTACAGAGCTGTGTGACGGCTTGTTTTCTGTGTAACAAATTGCACTTCATAATGACGGTATTTAATATTTCTGACGTGTACTGGGAAGCGGGTAAAAAAATCCCAAATGCAGTGAAATTGGTGAAAAAACACATTTGTGTTAGAATTAGAATTTGCATTTTCTACTTGGCTTGGCCAGCATGACGTGGTACCCTTACACGTCGATAGCAGTGGTTGGCTGGCCAGATCAGCTGTAGTGCATCTACTACCATATTGTGAGGAATTTGTAGTGAGACTTGCGACCGTTGTGTTTAGTGCTTAGTGACGCACATATCCATCGCAAAGACCGAAGTGGGACAATTTATTAGGGGTTTGATTTCAATTAGGCACAGTCTGCCAGTTTCTTTTTATTTTACCTTTATTTTTTTAATAACTCAGCGTCATCTCATCTGGCATAGCAGTGTGCTTTCATACTTGGCTAGAAAATAGCCATAGGAGAATCCAAACGGCTTACTTAGGCCTACAATAGCGTTATATATTTTATTTCTGGTTGATCTGCTGGTGGCTGTCCTTGCTGCAGTGCATCTACTACCATATTGTGAGGAATTTGTAGTGAGACTTGCGACCGTTGTGTTTAGCGCTTAGTGACGCACATATCCATCGCAAAGACCGAAGTGGGACAATTTATTAGGGGTTGGATTTCAATTAGGCACAGTCTGCCATTTACTTTTTATTTTACGTTTATTTTTTCATAACTCAGCGTCATCTCATCTGGCATAGCAGTGTGCTTTCATACTTGGCTAGAAAATAGCCATAGCAATAGGATAGCATCGTTTGGTTTTAAAAACTAAAAAACACAATAAAAAAAAAAACACAAAAAAACACAAAAAAAGTAAAAAAAAAATTAAAGTTATAACTTTCATTTTCAAAATGTTTAACCCGAGGGCTAGGGGTAGAGGTCGAGGGTGGGGACGTGGGCGTCCAACTACTGCAGGGGTCAGAGGCCGTGGTCCTGGGCGGGGTGAGACACCACCTGCTGATGAGGGAGCAGGGGAACGCCGCAGAGCTACACTCCCTAGGTTCATGTCTGAAGTTACTGGGACTCGTGGTAGAGCACTGTTGAGGCCAGAACAGTGCGAACAGGTGATGTCGCGGATTGCCGACAATGCTTCGAGCAATTTGTCCACCAGTCAGTCTTCCACGCAGTCCACCCATGTCACCGAAATCGGCACTCCTCCAGCTCCTGCACCTCAGCCTCCTCCCCCCCAGTCTGCCCCCTCCCAGGAAAATTTGGCATTTGAACCGGCATACTCTGAGGAACTGTTTTCTGGACCCTTCCCATAGTCACAAACCACTTGTCCGGTTGCTGCTGAGCAATTTTCCGATGCCCAGGTTTTCCACCAGTCGCAGTCTGTGGGTGATGATGACCTTCTTGACGTAGTGGAAGAAGTGTGTAAAGAGGTGTCCGACGATGAGGAGACACGGTTGTCAGACAGTGGTGAAGTTGTTGTCAGGGCAGGAAGTCCGAGGGGGGAGCAGACTGAGGGATCGGAGGATGATGAGGTGACAGACCCAAGCTGGGTTGAGAGGCCGGGTGAACACAGTGCTTCTGAGATGGAGGAGAGTCCTCGACCAGAACAGGTTGGAAGAGGCAGTGGTGGGGCCAGACGGAGAGGCAGGGCCAGAGCAGGTGCATCAGCGCCAAATGTGTCACGTAGTGAAGCTCCCGTGGCGAGGGCTCCCGCGGCGAGGGCTAGATTTTCAGAAGTCTGGAGGTTCTTTAAGGAAACACCGGATGACCGACGGACTGTGGTGTGCAACCTTTGCCAAACCAGGATCAGCAGGGGTTCCACCACTGCTAGCTTAACTACCACCAGTATGCGCAGGCATATGAATGCTAAACACCCCACTCAGTGGCACCAAGCCCGTTCACCTCCGGCCGTGCACACCACTGCTCCTTGCCCTGTGTCAGCTGATAGTCAGCCCCCTGCCCAGGACCCTGGCACAAAAACCCCATCGTCGCCTCCACGATCCTCCACAGCATCCACCAGCGTTCAGCTCTCCATACCCCAGACGCTGGAGCGGAAAAGGAAATATAGTGCAACCCACCCGCACGCCCAAGTCTTTAATGTCCACATCTCCAGATTGCTTAGCCTGGAGATGCTGCCCTATAGGCTAGTAGAGACCGAGGCCTTTCGCAACCTCATGGCGGCGGCCGCCCCTCGGTATTCGGTTCCCAGCCGCCACTACTTTTCCCGATGTGCCGTCCCAGCCCTGCACCAGCACGTGTCAGACAACATCATCCGTGCCCTGACCAACGCCGTTTCTGACAAGGTCCACCTGACCACGGACACGTGGACGAGTGCTGCCGGGCAGGGCCACTATATATCGCTGACGGCACATTGGGTTAACTTGGTGGAGGCTGGGACCGAGTCTGACCCTGCGGCTGGTCATATACTGCCGACGCCGAGGATTGCGGGGCCTACCTCGGTCCAGGTCTTTCAGGCCTACTATGCCTCCTCCTCCTCCCACCCCTCCTCCACCTCCTCCTCCGAACTACCATCCGTGGGCATGGCGCCATCAGTCGCTAGCTCTAGGCACAGCAGCAGTGCCGTCGCTAAGCGACAGCAGGCGGTGCTCAAACTGCTGAGCCTAGGCAAGAACTATTACAGGGCATCACGGCGCAGACTGATCTGTGGCTGGCACCGCTGAACCTGAAGCCAGGCATGGTTGTGTGTGACAACGGCCGTAACCTGGTGGCGGCTCTGCAACTCGGCAGACTGACACATGTGCCAAGACATACCCCAATCTGTCTGATTTGCTCACGAAGGTGCGCCGCATCTGCCACTCTCAGGGCAGCGCAGCGCCGCCTCCAACTGCCCGCTCACCGACTGTTGTGCGACGTGCCCACGAGGTGGAATTCAACATTAACCATGTTATCCAGAGTTTACCAGCAGCGCAGAGCGATTGTAGACTGCCAGATGTCAACTTCCACCAGAACTGGTAGTCAGGTCAGTCAGCTTCCTCAAGTCTACAATGAGGAGTGGACGTGGATGTCTGATATCTGTCAGGTGCTGAGTAACTTCGAGGAGTCAACACAGATGGTCAGTGGCGATGCCGCCATCATCAGCCTCACCATCCCGCTGCTTGGCCTGTTGAAAAACTCTCTGATCAGCATGAAGTCGGAAGCTTTGCGCTCGTCACAAGAGACGGGGGAAGAAGATTCCCTTGTTGATGGCCAAAGCACCCTCCGGTCTGTTTCTCAGCGCATATCGGAGGAGGTGGAGGAGGATGAGGAGGAAGAGGAGGAGAATGTTGGCGAGACACAAGAGGGGACCATTGTTCAGTCCTTCACTGTTCAGCGTGTATGGGCAGAAGAAGAGGAGTTGGAGGAGTTGGAGGAGGAGGAAATGGACAGTCAGGCCAGTGAGGGGAGTGAATTCTTGCGCGTTGGTACTCTGGCGCATATGGCAGATTTCATGCTAGGCTGCCTATCCCGTGACCCTCGCTTTTAAAGAATTTATTCCAGCACCGATTACTGGGTATTCACTCTCCTGGACCCACGGTACAAGCAAAATCTTTCCACTCTCATCCCTGGAGAGGAAAGGAGTGTGAGAATGCATGAATACCAGCAGGCCCTGGTGCACAAGCTGAAACAGTATTTCCCTTCTGACAGCGCTAGCGGCAGAGTGCGTAGTTCTGCGGGACAAGTAGCGAGGGAGAGTAGGCGAGCAGGCAGCTTGTCCAGCACTGGCAAGGGTACGCTTTACAAGGCTTTTGCCAGCTTTATGTCACCCCAGCAAGACACTGTCACCTGTCCCCAGTCTCGGCAGAGTAGGGCTGATCTTTACAGAAAGATGGTGAGGGAATACGTAGCTGACCATACCATCGTCCTAAATGATCACACAGCTCCCTACAACTACTGGGTTTCAAAGCTGGACATGTGGCACGAACTGGCGCTGTACGCCTTGGAGGTTCTTGCCTGCCCTGCCGCTAGCGTGTTGTCCGAGCGGGTTTTCAGTGCAGCTGGTGGCATCATCACCGATAAGCGTACACGCCTGTCGACTGACAGCGCTGACAGGCTGACGCTTATTAAGATGAATAAAGCCTGGATTTCTCATAATTTCCAATCTCCACCAGGTGAAGGAAGCTCAACCTGAATAATTTATGCACTCCTCCTGCTCATTTTCCTCCTTCTCCTCCTCTTTGTACACTAAAGCAGAGGAAACTGGCTATTTTTTGACAGGGCCCACTGGCTCTAGCTATAGTACTTTATGCATTTAATTTTTCTGGAGGGCCACCTACCCGGTCCTCTGTTTTAAACAATTTTTGGGAGTGCCACATACAGGCACTCAATCTATTCAATTTTTCTGGAGGGCCACCTACCTGCTCCTCTGGTTTGAAAACTTTTTTGGACTGCCACATACAGGCACTCAATCTATTCAATTTTTCTGGAGGGCCACCTACCTGCTCCTCTGGTTTGAAAACTTTTTTGGACTGCCACATACAGGCACTCAATCTATTTCATTTTTCTGGAGGGCCACCTACCTGCTCCTCTGGTTTGAAAACTTTTTTGGACTGCCACATACAGGCACTCAATCTATTTCATTTTTCTGGAGGGCCACCTACCTGCTCCTTTGGTTTGAAAACTTTTTTGGACTGCCACATACAGGCACTATCCAAATTAAATTGTCTCCATAGCAGCCTCCACACGTTGTCTCCATTGCTACCTCCAAAAGTCGTCCATATAGCTGCCTCCATACATCGTCCCCTTATCAAACGAGGTGTGTCAGGCAGAAATTTGGGTTGTTTTCATGGATTCCACATCAAAGTTGTTAACTTTGTCGCCACCCTGCTGTGTTATCCACAAAATATACTGGCAAACTTTAATGATTAACCGATATTATTTCAGCGCTTCTTGCGCATCTGTTGATTACACTGCTGTGTAATCCACAAAATATACTGCCAAACTTTTACCATTTACGGATATTATTTCAGCGCTTCTTGCGCATCTGTTTACATTCCCCTCACCTGCCATATCCCAAACTTATAAGAACGCTACTACACTTAACTTGGTGGAGGCTGGGACCGAGTCTGACCCTGGGGCTGGTCATATACTGCCGACGCAGAGGATTGCGGGGCCTACCTCTGTCCAGGTCTCAAAGGCCTACTATACCTCCTCCTCCTCCCACCCCTCCTCCACCTCCTCCTCCTCCGAATTACCATCCGTGGGCATGGCGCCATCAGTCGGTAGCTCTAGGCACAGCAGCAGTGCCGTCGCTAAGCGACAGCAGGCGGTGCTCAAACTGCTGAGCCTAGGCGATAAAAGGCACACCGCCCAAGAGCTATTACAGGGCATTCCACATCAAACTTGTTAACTTTGTCGCCACCCTGCTGTGTAATCCACAAAATATACTGGCAAACTTTTATCATTTACCGATATTATTTCAGCGCTTCTTGCGCATCTGTTTACATTCCCCTCACCCGCCATATCCCAAACTTATAAGAACGCTACTACACTTGATCTTATACAAAAGGTTCTTAGAAGTGCTGTTTGGGGAGTAGCCTAGAGACAGGGGCTTGGATTGGCGAAAGCTCGCCTGGAAGCAGAGCGCCAGCTCCATCCCAAGATCCAACTAACATAGTTTTAACTGCAGCACCTTTAATCTACTACTAGTTCACTGCCTCCATAATAATAATAATAATAATAATCTTTATTTATATAGCGCCATCATATTCCGTAGCGCTTTACAAATCATAGGAAACAAATACAAATGTAATGTAACAGAGCACAACATTTGTATGGACACCACCCACAGCTCCACGGACGGGTTAGTAGAAGAGTTAAAACTTCATGCAGTTAATGAGTGTTATAGGCTTGCCTAAAGAAATGGGTTTTAAGAGCACGTTTGAAACTTTGGAGGTTAGGTATTAGTCTGATAGTCCGGGGCAGAGCATTCCATAGAATTGGTGCAGCTCTAGAGAAGTCTTGGAGACGCGAGTGGGAGGTCCGCACTAGGGTAGAGGTTAATCTAAGATCACTTGCGGATCTAAGAGCACGGGTTGGGCGATAGACTGAGATAAGAGAGGAGAGGTAGGGGGGTGCAGCATTATACAGAGCTTTATGGATGAGGGTTATTATTTTAAACTGTATTCGAAAGGAGACTGGCAGCCAGTGCAGCGACTGGCATGAACTGTAGGCATACATGGTCCCCTTATCAAACGAGCTGTGTCAGGCAGAATTTTCGGTTGTTTTCATGGCTTCCACAACAAACTTGTTAACTTTGTCGCCACCCTGCTGTGTAATCCACAAAATATACTGGCAAACTTTTATCATTTACCAATATTATTTCAGCGCTTCTTGCGCATCTGTTTACATTCCCCTCACCCGCCATATCCTAAACTTATAAGAACGCTACTACACTTGATCTTATACAAAAGGTTCTTAGAAGTGCTGTTTGGGGAGTAGCCTAGAGACAGGGGCTTGGATTGGCGAAAGCTCGCCTGGCAGCGGAGCGCCAACTCCATCCCAAGATCCAACTAACATAGTTTTAACTGCAGCACCTTTAATCTACTTTTAGTTCACTGCCTCCATACATGGTCCCCTTATCAAACGAGCTGTGTCAGGCAGAATTTTAGGTTGTTTTCATGGCTTCCACATCAAACTTGTTAACTTTGTCGCCACCCTGCTGTGTAATCCACAAAATATACTGGCAAACTTTTATCATTTACCGATATTATTTCAGCGCTTCTTGCTCACCTCCTTTGGTTCCTCTCTGCCACCCATTGGTTTTAAGCCTGAGTCCATTTGGGGTATGTTGCCAAGACACTCTCTAGCCTGCCGCTGCTGCCGCTGCCTCTGCATGCCGTCCCCTATAGTGTCAGGGTCAATTATTGGATGTTTTAGATGCTATCTAGCTTCATTCTGTCACTCTGTCATGGCCATGCTGTTGCCCATAATTTTGGCATAATGGTGCGTTTAAGCAGCCTCAGAGGCATCCATGCATGCTGCCCCTGCTGTTTCCTGTCCATTTCCGTGGTGTTTCCATCCTTTTCTGAGGTTTCCAGGTGTTTGGCCAAGCTTCCCTGTGCAGAGCCTTGGTCCCCTTGAAAAATGCTCGAGTCTCCCATTGACTTAAATGGGGCTCGTTATTCGAGACGAGCACTCGAGCATCAGGAAAAGTTCGTCTCGAATAACGAGTACCCGAGCATTTTAGTGCTCGCTCATCTCTAGTTTTAATACATTTGAAAAAATGAAAACACAAAAATTGTACAGAAAAGAAAATTCTCTATTTCGCTATGTTTTGGCGCAAATACATTTTTCATACTTTGGTATGTGGAGATATGTGAGAGGTGAAATATTGTGGGATGAGCTGATGTTTTCTTTGCTACCATTTTGGGAACTGTATGACCTGCTGATCACTTGTTATTAAATTTTTTATGTTGCAAAATGTCAAAAAAGTGGCTTTTGAACAGTGGGGTGCTATTTTGCGTTACTGGGTCTAATGCCGAGAATAACCATTATTATATTTTGATAGGTCAGACATTTTGAGATTCAGGGATACCTTACATGTTTATGATTTTTACTGTTTTTTATTTTTATATCAGTTCTAGAGGATTTGTGATTTAAATTTTTAGTTGTTTTTTTAATAACATTTTTTTTTTACTATTTTTCACACCCCTGGGTTGTCTGATTCATCCTACAATACACTGCAATACTACAGTACGGCAGTATATGTGGATTTAACACATAATCTATTACAATGTGCCACTGGAAACATAACAGAATATAATTCTGTATTCACAGTATATATCATTATTCATGTAGATTGTAGTTATTTTAATGAAGTGGGGAGCTGAATGTATTATAGTAAATTAAAAGGGGCAATGTAAATATCATTATTAATTTAGTACACACATCCTAGGGCACAGTGTGGTCAGTTGTGTGAGGGGTATATACTATATAATTTAGGAGCACAGTGTTATTCAGGTGACCCTATAGTGTAAGTGACTGTAGTGTCTTTAGGATCACAGAGGTGATGCAAGGAGCCGACTACAGCAGAGCGTGAATTCTTCATCGACAAGTGATGGCCTGGAGAATCTTTATGATGGAGCAGTTGCTAAATGTCCCTTTCTGCTTCACACAAGGTAGCAGCATAAGTCCTGTGGAAGGTCTGCTGCACCCCATAGGTCCATATTTTACAATGGTCTGCTGCAGCCTGACCTCCTTTGTTATGACAGGACTGCTGCCACTGCTTTGAAGCGCTCAGGTGTAACATTGTTGTATTCTAGTACACATGGCAGAACTTTGCAATGTACGGGGCTACAGGTTGCAGCAGTCCTTTGTGTAATGCTATATCTTACACACCACTCCTGCAGTGGTGGTGCAGATATTTGTGTTATGCATATTGTATTCATATATAGTAGTTATATTCTTGTACATGGGGGCAGTATTATAGTAGTTGTATTCTTGTACATAGGGGCAGTATTATAGTAGTTATATTCTTGTACATAGGGAGCAGTATTATAGTAGTTATATTCTTGTACATGGGGGCAGTATTATAGTAGTTATATTCTTGTACATGGGGGCAGTATTATAGTAGTTATATTCCTGTACATAGGGGGCAGTATTATAGTAGTTATATTCTTGTACATAGGGGGCAGTATTATAGTAGTTATATTCTTGTACATAGGGGGCAGTATTATAGTAGTTATATTCTTGTACATGGGGGCAGTATTATAGTACAGGCAGTCCCCAGGTTACATACAAGATAGGGTCTGTAGGTTTGTTCTTAAGTTGAATTTGTATGTAAGTCGGAACTTTATACTTTATCATTGTAACCCCCAGCCAAATGTTTTTTGGTCTCTGTGACAATTGGATTTTAAAAATGTTGGATTGTCACAAGAACCAGGATTAACAATAAAGCTTCATTGCTTTAGTTATATTCTTGTACATAGGGGCAGTATTATAGTAGTTATATTCCTGTACATAGGGGGCAGTATTATAGTAGTTATATTTTTGTACATAGGGGGCAGTATTATAGTAGTTATATTTTTGTACATAGGGGGCAGTATTATAGTAGTTATATTATTGTACACAGTATTATAGTATTATATTCTTATAATAGTAGTATATTCTCCAAACGCAAACATGTGACAGCATCCTTGGCCTCTTTTACACGAACGTTATGGGGATGTGTATCTGCCCGTACAATATCCGTCCCCATAGACGCCTATGGCGTCCGGCAATGGTATGGTGAACACAACATGTGTCATTGTACCATGCTGTCCACGGGAAAAAGAGCTTGCTCTCTATTTTTCTCTATTTTTTTGGACTGCCACATACAGGCACTCAATCTATTTCATTTTTCTGGAGGGCCACCTACCTGCTCCTCTGGTTTGAAAACTTTTTTGGACTGCCACATACAGGCACTCAATCTATTTCATTTTTCTGGAGGGCCACCTACCTGCTCCTCTGGTTTGAAAACTTTTTTGGACTGCCACATACAGGCACTATCAAAATTAAATTGTCTCCATAGCAGCCTCCACACGTTGTCTCCATTGCTACCTCCAAAAGTCGTCCATATAGCTGCCTCCATACATCGTCCCCTTATCAAACGAGGTGTGTCAGGCAGAAATTTGGGTTGTTTTCATGGATTCCACATCAAAGTTGTTAACTTTGTCGCCACCCTGCTGTGTTATCCACAAAATATACTGGCAAACTTTAATGATTAACCGATATTATTTCAGCGCTTCTTGCGCATCTGTTGATTACACTGCTGTGTAATCCACAAAATATACTGCCAAACTTTTACCATTTACGGATATTATTTCAGCGCTTCTTGCGCATCTGTTTACATTCCCCTCACCTGCCATATCCCAAACTTATAAGAACGCTACTACACTTAACTTGGTGGAGGCTGGGACCGAGTCTGACCCTGGGGCTGGTCATATACTGCCGACGCAGAGGATTGCGGGGCCTACCTCTGTCCAGGTCTCAAAGGCCTACTATACCTCCTCCTCCTCCCACCCCTCCTCCACCTCCTCCTCCTCCGAATTACCATCCGTGGGCATGGCGCCATCAGTCGGTAGCTCTAGGCACAGCAGCAGTGCCGTCGCTAAGCGACAGCAGGCGGTGCTCAAACTGCTGAGCCTAGGCGATAAAAGGCACACCGCCCAAGAGCTATTACAGGGCATTCCACATCAAACTTGTTAACTTTGTCGCCACCCTGCTGTGTAATCCACAAAATATACTGGCAAACTTTTATCATTTACCGAAATTATTTCAGCGCTTCTTGCTCACCTCCTTTGGTTCCTCTCTGCCACCCATTGGTTTTAAGCCTGAGTCCATTTGGGGTATGTTGCCAAGACACTCTCTAGCCTGCCGCTGCTGCCGCTGCCTCTGCATGCCGTCCCCTATAGTGTCAGGGTCAATTATTGGATGTTTTAGATGCTATCTAGCTTCATTCTGTCACTCTGTCATGGCCATGCTGTTGCCCATAATTTTGGCATAATGGTGCGTTTAAGCAGCCTCAGAGGCATCCATGCATGCTGCCCCTGCTGTTTCCTGTCCATTTCCGTGGTGTTTCCATCCTTTTCTGAGGTTTCCAGGTGTTTGGCCAAGCTTCCCTGTGCAGAGCCTTGGTCCCCTTGAAAAATGCTCGAGTCTCCCATTGACTTAAATGGGGCTCGTTATTCGAGACGAGCACTCGAGCATCGGGAAAAGTTCGTCTCGAATAACGAGTACCCGAGCATTTTAGTGCTCGCTCATCTCTAGTTTTAATACATTTGAAAAAATGAAAACACAAAAATTGTACAGAAAAGAAAATTCTCTATTTCGCTATGTTTTGGCGCAAATACATTTTTCATACTTTGGTATGTGGAGATATGTGAGAGGTGAAATATTGTGGGATGAGCTGATGTTTTCTTTGCTACCATTTTGGGAACTGTATGACCTGCTGATCACTTGTTATTAAATTTTTTATGTTGCAAAATGTCAAAAAAGTGGCTTTTGAACAGTGGGGTGCTATTTTGCGTTACTGGGTCTAATGCCGAGAATAACCATTATTATATTTTGATAGGTCAGACATTTTGAGATTCAGGGATACCTTACATGTTTATGATTTTTACTGTTTTTTATTTTTATATCAGTTCTAGAGGATTTGTGATTTAAATTTTTAGTTGTTTTTTTAATAACCCCTGGGTTGTCTGATTCATCCTACAATACACTGCAATACTACAGTACGGCAGTATATGTGGATTTAACACATAATCTATTACAATGTGCCACTGGAAACATAACAGAATATAATTCTGTATTCACAGTATATATCATTATTCATGTAGATTGTAGTTATTTTAATGAAGTGGGGAGCTGAATGTATTATAGTAAATTAAAAGGGGCAATGTAAATATCATTATTAATTTAGTACACACATCCTAGGGCACAGTGTGGTCAGTTGTGTGAGGGGTATATACTATATAATTTAGGAGCACAGTGTTATTCAGGTGACCCTATAGTGTAAGTGACTGTAGTGTCTTTAGGATCACAGAGGTGATGCAAGGAGCCGACTACAGCAGAGCGTGAATTCTTCATCGACAAGTGATGGCCTGGAGAATCTTTATGATGGAGCAGTTGCTAAATGTCCCTTTCTGCTTCACACAAGGTAGCAGCATAAGTCCTGTGGAAGGTCTGCTGCACCCCATAGGTCCATATTTTACAATGGTCTGCTGCAGCCTGACCTCCTTTGTTATGACAGGACTGCTGCCACTGCTTTGAAGCGCTCAGGTGTAACATTGTTGTATTCTAGTACACATGGCAGAACTTTGCAATGTACGGGGCTACAGGTTGCAGCAGTCCTTTGTGTAATGCTATATCTTACACACCACTCCTGCAGTGGTGGTGCAGATATTTGTGTTATGCATATTGTATTCATATATAGTAGTTATATTCTTGTACATGGGGGCAGTATTATAGTAGTTGTATTCTTGTACATAGGGGCAGTATTATAGTAGTTATATTCTTGTACATAGGGAGCAGTATTATAGTAGTTATATTCTTGTACATGGGGGCAGTATTATAGTAGTTATATTCTTGTACATGGGGGCAGTATTATAGTAGTTATATTCCTGTACATAGGGGGCAGTATTATAGTAGTTATATTCTTGTACATAGGGGGCAGTATTATAGTAGTTATATTCTTGTACATGGGGGCAGTATTATAGTACAGGCAGTCCCCAGGTTACATACAAGATAGGGTCTGTAGGTTTGTTCTTAAGTTGAATTTGTATGTAAGTCGGAACTTTATACTTTATCATTGTAACCCCCAGCCAAATGTTTTTTGGTCTCTGTGACAATTGGATTTTAAAAATGTTGGATTGTCACAAGAACCAGGATTAACAATAAAGCTTCATTGCAGACACCAGTGATAACTGTTACAGCTGTTTATTGTAGCCAAAGTCTAAAATACAGTAAATTTGCAATGTACGGGGCTACAGGTTGCAGCAGTCCTTTGTGTAATGCCATATCTTACACACCAGTCCTATAGTGGTGGTGCAGATATTTGTGTTATGCATATTGTATTCCTATATTAGTTATATCCCTGGACATAGGGGGAAGTATTATAGTAGTTTTATTCCTGTACTTAGGGGGCAGTATTATAGTAGTTTTATTCCTGTACTTAGGGGGCAGTATTATAGTAGTTTTATTCCTGTACTTAGGGGGCAGTATTATAGTAGTTTTATTCTTGTACATAGGGGGCAGTATAGTAGTAATATTCGTGTACACAGGGGGCAGTATTATAGCAGTTATATTCTTGTACATAGGGGGCAGTATTAAAGTAGTTATATTTTTGTACATAGGGGGCAGTATTATAGTACAGTAGTTATATTCTTGTACATAGTGGGCAGTATTATAGTAGTTATATTCTTGTACGTAAGGGCCGTATTATAGTAGTTATATTCTTGTACATAGGGGCAGTATTATAGTAGTTATATTCCTGTACATAGGGGGCAGTATTATAGTAGTTATATTTTTGTACATAGGGGGCAGTATTATAGTAGTTATATTTTTGTACATAGGGGGCAGTATTATAGTAGTTATATTATTGTACACAGTATTATAGTATTATATTCTTATAATAGTAGTATATTCTCCAAACGCAAACATGTGACAGCATCCTTGGCCTCTTTTACACGAACGTTATGGGGATGTGTATCTGCCCGTACAATATCCGTCCCCATAGACGCCTATGGCGTCCGGCAATGGTATGGTGAACACAACATGTGTCATTGTACCATGCTGTCCACGGGAAAAAGAGCTTGCTCTCTATTTTTCTGCAAGTACGGGGCGCAAACATATTCTAAGAAGCCTTGCATTTTTGGATGCGTTTGTAAACGAATCCCAGAAACACACATCAATGTCTTGAAGAAATTAAAATGATAAGGCGGGGGCCTCCACTAGATTTTGCGCCCAGGGGCCCCCACCAACCTTAATCCGGCCCTGTGGACATCTAAAAGTGACTTTTGCTATCTCATTAGCTTGGTTTATGGATATATGTATTGTATTTTACCTATTATCGGATGAATAAAGCTGCACAACGATTTTTACGGATTCTGAGTGCTGATCAACTTCTTTTATCTACTTGGAACATGGGACAGGCAATAAGTCCAGAACATATTCACCTAATAAATTATATGAGTAAGCAGTAATCAATACACAGCTAATTCCACGGTTTGGCGGTTGCAGGGCGAGTAGTGTAAATGGGACTCACTGTTGGGATGATGCCACCCCCAGATGAAGGCTGTTCTGCTAAAACGGGGGTCTGGGCAGACGTCATGCCAGCAACCGCTGATAACTTCCATCCATCAACATCAGTAACTGAGATGATGTTTCGCCTCTTCTTACAGCTACATCTTTCTGCATTTCACAGTATATATACCCTAGATCAGTGATGGCGAACCTTTTAGAGGTGAAGTGCCCAAACTGCAACCCAAAACCTGCATATTTTTTGCAAAGTGCCAAAACATCAATTCAAGCAGTAAACGTATTGCAAATTTCTTGCTCCACGCTACACCACAGCTTTCAACGGGCCTGAGGACACAAATATATTTGTCAGAAGGAGAGGAAATTTGGGTTGTCACTGGAGCTTCCCTTGACAGCCCCTTTAACAGGAAGATTCAGGGATCGCACAGAAGGAGCTCCAATGATAACCAGACCCTGTCCACACCACCTCTCTCTCTTCCTGCTGTCTCAGGTAGACCAGGATGCTCCACATTAAAATAAGGCTAAACATGGCAAGACCCGAGACTGCAGGAGGATCCCTGTCTGGCAAACTCTGCCCTGGTGCAACAGCCTGAGTGCCCACTGAGAGGGCTCTGAGTGCCACCTCTGGCACCCGTGCCATAGGTTCGCCACCACTGCCCTAGATCTTCCCAGTTATACTAGTGGCTCTATATGATATACCGGTACTACTGTACACAGTCTGACTCCTTTTACACTGTTTAGCAGTGAAATGTCCCAAAAAACCTCAATGCAACTTTTTTTGAGACTATTTAATGCCAACCCCCCCCCCCAGAAAAAAACAATAATAAAAAACCCCTATGTGTTCTTCTATTTGTAATCTAAACAAATAATTTTATACAAGGTACTACTTGCACATTGGGTGTCTTCTATTTTTTGTATTTATTATTTTGTCCTTTTTTAGTTATCAAATTCTATGTATAAAAGATGGCAGCTGCTTTACATGTGACTGGTTCTTGTATCCCAGTATAAATCTGCTCTGGGAGTTGCACTTACACATTGATTATTGATACCACTGAGGTGGTAGTGATGGTATTGGGTGCTGTGTAGGTCCTTAGTGGGTGTAGAGCATTGAGATCTGGATGATCAGGTATAGAAAGGCCTATATGTAACAACAAGTATAATGGAATAGATAAGGTTTAGCTATTTTGAATGCACTTTCAGTTCACAAGGACATGTTTAGTATATGAAATTTCTCTTCTCTTGTCTCATGTCCATCATGTCTTCATCTGTAGATATTATAGTGTATGTCCTGGACACTCATTGCCTGTTTTACTTATAGGATGGATTATTATATGGATAGAAAGGAGTTGGAGGTGGAGGTGATTAAGATCAGAGAGGTAGAGAAAGTGGAGGAGAAGAAGAAGAGGAAGGTGAAGATCGCATGGGAGGAAATTGACATCAAGGGTGAGAAGGTGGACAAGATCGAGAAGGAGGATGAGGTGATGATGTCAGTATATTACTGCACATTTACAAGACAAGTCAATGATTTCATACATTTACCTAGAACAAGATAAATGAACATTTGAAAAATTTCCCTTAGCAACCGACCTGGTCACTTTTCTATTATTTCAATGAGATTTATTTATGAGCGACTATGGGATTTCCATAAGTTCCCATAACCTGTGAGACAATGGCCCAGATATATAGAAAGTTCTGCTATCTGATCTGCTTTAGCTCAGTTTGCACCAGATATCCTATAATTCTAATGTGTCGGACAATGTACAGCCGTGACACAATTATAGCACTGACACTTTATAAATACATGTGCAAGCATATTAGACGTTATTTTTAGTGCAATGTTAGCCATATACTGGCACAGCCAGAATAATATGTCTGGACCAATGAGAGGTGGATAATCCACTTATAGGATTCCACCATAACTGATGGCTCTTGGTCTGGTGTTAGAGGGTCTGGAATGTCAGTATAGATCTGAGGTGAAAGGGCACTCACATGTGGGATAAGGAGTCCAGAACATCGCAGAACTAAGTCCAGGACTTGGATACTGTAGAATACCTTAGTTGCAGAAGATTAGGATGTTAATAATCAGGTATAGTACAATGGCCAGTGATAGGGGATAAAGATATGAGGGCAGGAATAATGTAATAGACAAGGCCTTGGAATTAAAGATGAAAGTAAGAAGTACCTTTGGGTTTTAGGTTGAGTTCTGGGAATAAATTGAGGACAAGTTTAATGAGACGTCTCTTTCCATGTCCCCTGATGTCTATTATGTCTCAATCTGTAGACATCATACTGATGTCAAGGAGGAGCAGGTGGATAACATCATGAAGACGGAAGAAGAGGAGATTGAGTAAACGTAAGTATATCAATGCATATATATATATAATTGTAAAAGTCAATGATTTATGTAAAAATTATCTAGAACAGGACAATAATAAAATTTAAAAATTGCCGACCGCAACCAACCAGGTCACTTTTTCTATTATTTCGGTGAAAGCAGTTGGGCAATGACCGAACCTTAACTTTTTTTCTACTTTTAATCAATCACCCTATTCTGTAGAGGAATAACCAATGGATAATATAGATCTCCTGAATATTGCCCCAAATATTTATAATCTCAAGCTTCATTGTAATTCATGAGACATCCATAGTGGAAATACCATATGACATGACAGATGAAAGAGGACCAGTTGTTTAGTACATAGGCCATTGTGATTAATTGCCTCTATGGGAATATAAAGTGACGTCAAATTATATCATGTCTAATAATATATTCTGACCTGTAAATATCATGTATCTAATCATATTTCCCAACAGTTGATGGTGGCGTATTTACGGATAAGATCCCCAAAAATGGTAATTATTTAATACTACTTTGCTGTATAGGACCAACACAGGACTACACATAGAACTACACAAAAAATACAACACAGCATCTTATAGGGGATATGGGGGATAAAGGGAACATAAGGGGTATATGGGGATGTGATGGAAATACGGGGAGGTGAGCTTATGATAGGAACACGAGTTGGATACGTTTATGATGATGAGGATTTTATAGAGGATATAAATGATGGGTAAAGGTGATATGAGGGAAATATTGAAGATATTAGGGTTATATATAGTGACATGAGGGGTATATGGGGACCATAAGGGACACGTTGTGACGTGGGGGTATGTTGGGATCTTATGGGATGAATGGGGAACATGAGGTGTATAAGAGAGATGGAGGTTTATTGGGTATATAAGGGGTATATGGGGAACACATGTTGGGAAGTTCTACTAATCAGCGTCATGTTTTCTATTTTAGGATGAGAATTGTTAAAGAAACTGCATATTTTATGCTAATACCAGGTAAGTATATGAATTAAACAGGGCTATAACAACACAGCTAGATCCCAGGGGGTCACATATTTATTTCACATTGCCTTCCCATGCCCTATAACAATTTGACACCCAGTTCTGGATATAATCTGTTCCCCAATAGTGGTGAGTATGAAATACCAAATTTTTAATAACAATATAATTTATGTTCTATCTCATATAGCAAGGCGTAAAATGGCCCAGAAAAGGAGAAGAAACATCCGGAAGTGGAGGAGAAAGTTGTGGAGAAGAAGCAGGAAGGTAATCAAATGGAGAACAAAGTGGATAGGAAAGTGGTGGAGGAAGTAAGAGAGGAACAAGGAAGGTGAGTGCAGGGTCCAGAAATCATAAGCGACTATGAACTGACATGGATATTCATGGCAAAGTCATCAAACTGTATTGATTGAACTTTATGTTTTCTATTATTGTTTGCCATTTACGACTCATGGCTTTTTCCTGTGATCCAATACAGCCCAGGATGTGCCATGTTCAGCGCCATTTTAAAGCGACTTCCTTGGCTGCCAGAACTACAGGAGGAGCGAGAAGGTGTGGATAGAGATGGATTGTCATTGGAGCTTCTGCTCCCCTGATTCTCCCTCTTCAGGGGACCCTGGAGGGAAGCTACAATCCAAATTCCATCATCTTTCTATTGTATTGGTGAATTCAGGATGCCAATATGATTACAACCTGTGCTTCAGCAAGGAGCAATAAGTTACTGCTTAAATTGTCATGTTGGCACTTTGCGACATATAGGTGGGTTTTGGTTGTAGCTTGGGCACTCTGTCTCTAAAAGGTTTGCCATCACTGGTATATAGAATATATGGGGCTTAATTTACATTGCTGGAGTTCATACATTGATCCCAATGTTTTTTACTATAGACCTTTAGAACAAAACCGGAATGTGTCCGTATGGATAAATTTACATTGCTTGGGTCCATATATTCCTCCCTTTATTTTTGTTACAGATTTTTGGGACGAAAGGTAAAGGTGGCCTGGCCCAGCATGGAGTCTCTCCAGTAAGTACATAAATCATTTAGGGTTTAATTTACATGGCTTGGGTTTATCCATTAATCCCTATGTTTTCTATTATAGACTTTTAGAACAGGAGATGACGCTAACTTGGACCAATGTAGAGTCTTTCCAGTAAGCATATAGAATATATAGGAATGAATGTACATTACTGGAGTCCATATAATGATCCTTATGTTTGTAATTTAGACCTGTAGAACAGGAGATGGACGTGGCCTGTCCCAGAATGGAGCCTCCCCAATAAGTAAATAGATTATATAAGACTTAATTTACATTGCTTGGGTCCATAAAATAAACATTGATCTCTATGTTTTCTATTATAGACATGTAGAACAGGAGATGAAGATGACCTGGCCCAGCGAGGAGTCTCCCCAGTAAGTATATAGAATATATAGGAAAGAATTTATGAACTCACATAAGTGGAGTTAATACAATGATCCTTATGTTTGTATTATAGACCTTTAGAACAGGAGGTGGACGTGGCCTGCCTCAGCATGGAGTCCTCCCAGTAAGTACATAGAATATATGGGAGTGAAGTAACATTGCTGTAGTCCATACATTGAATTTTGTGTTTTCTCTTATAGGCCTTTAGTACAAGAGGTGAAGGTGGCCTGGAGGAACGAGGACTCTCTCCAGTAAGTATATAGGAATATACAGGACTGAATTCACATTTCTGGAGTTTGCATGGGGGTCACATTGTTTTCTGTAATCTGTCCAGTGTCCACAGAACATGTCTCAGGGCATTATCAATATACAGAGCCTTAAAGAGATGGTTAATCTGGTTATTTTAATAATTTGTAGGGCAAGACGTAAGTGGTGGAGACAAAAATGTCTTAGAAAGAGTACAAGGTTTATAGTTTATTTTGTGTCTACTTGAAGAGGTCACTATGGGGCACTCATTTGGATATATTTAACTCTTCTACCGTAATTTGCAGCAAAACAGCACATTTATGTGAGCTTTTTGATCATTTTTTCCCCCTTTTCCAACAAAGGGACATGATCTCCAGAAAAGGGGTATAAAATAGTCTTTGTGCCACAAATAAGGAGGTTGTGCTGCACAGTTTAGATCAACTAAAAGCAGGTCTTAAAGTGTCTAAAGCTCGACACTCTTAAACTACACTACACTAGTGGTGACTGCTCGATACTGTCTGAGCCTGTGATTCATTGGGGCACATTTACTTACCAGTCTGGAGGAGTTCACAGAATTCCGTGTCCATGTACAATGCCCATGCCCTTTCCCGCTCAGGTCCGCCGGAGTTCACCTTCTTCCTGGTGCATGTCTTGCAACACAATTTGAAAGTTAAATCCTGTGCTCAGTCTGACGGCCCGCCCCCTGATTTCTGTCGCAGCAAAGCGAGCGCAGCTGGGCCACAATCCGATCGCGTGCGACACAATCCCCTGTTAAACACCTGTCACAGCAGTGCAAAACCTGAAAATGGCGGAAAGTCCGACGAAGAAGTGTCCACGGATCCTTAGTAAATAAGCCCCATTGTGTTTAATGAAGTTTATAGGAAAAAAGGGGGATGAATGTTCTGGGCTCCAGGTCCCAAAATTTTTGCTCAAAGTTAATTGACAAAGTTAATTCTATTGTTTCTATCTTTCAGCAGCAGCAGTAGCACAGAAGGAGAAAAGCCTTCAAGGTAAAATCTTCCTTACTCCTATCCTATGAGACCAAGTATAGATGATGGTAGAGGGTCTCTACATCAGGACTCACCAGTCACTGGATTCACCATAATTTCCCCTAGTCTTATCTCCTGCAGGTTTCTCAGATTCCTGTAATAATAATAATTCTTTATTTATATAGCGCACACAGATTACGCAGTGCTGCACAAAGCATGTCAAATTGGTCCCTGTCCCCATGGAGCTCACAATCTAAACAACATAACAGTATACACTCACCGGCCACTTTATTAGGTACACCTGTCCAACTGCTCGTTAACACTTAATTTCTAATCAGCCAATCACATGGCGGCAACTCAGTGCATTTAGGCATGTAGACATGGTCAAGACAATCTCCTGCAGTTCAAACCTAGCATCAGTATGGGGAAGAAAGGTGATTTGAGTGCCTTTGAACGTGGCATGGTTGTTGGTGCCAGAAGGGCTGGTCTGAGTAATCAGAAACTGCTGATCTACTGGGATTTTCACGCACAACCATCTCTAGGGTTTACAGAGAATGCTCCGAAAAAGAAAAAACATCCAGTGAGTGGCAGTTCTGTGGGCAGAAATGCCTTGTTGATGCCAGAGGTCAGAGGAGAATGGGCAGACTGGTTCGAGCTGATAGAAAGGCAACAGTGACTCAAATCGCCACCCGTTACAACCAAGGTAGGCAGAAGAGCATCTCTGAACGCACAGTACGTCGAACTTTGTGGCAGATGGGCTACAGCAGCAGAAGACCACACCGGGTGCCACTCCTTTCAGCTAAGAACAGGAAACTGAGGCTACAATTTGCACAAGCTCATCGAAATTGGACAGTAGAAGATTGGAAAAACGTTGCCTGGTCTGATGAGTCTCGATTTCTGCTGCGACATTCGGATGGTAGGGTCAGAATTTGGCGTCAACAACATGAAAGCATGGATCCATCCTGCCTTGTATCAACGGTTCAGGCTGGTGGTGGTGGTGTCATGGTGTGGGGAATATTTTCTTGGCACTCTTTGGACCCCTTGGTACCAATTGAGCATCGTTGCAACGCCACAGCCTACCTGAGTATTGTTGCTGACCATGTCCATCCCTTTATGACCACAATGTACCCAACATCTGATGGCTACTTTCAGCAGAATAATGCACCATTTCATAAAGCTGGAAACTTCTCAGACTGGTTTCTTGAACATGACAATGGGGCACATTTACTTACCTGGTCCGTTCGCGATCCAGCGGCGCATTCTCTGCGCTGGATTCGGGTCCGGCCGGGATTCATCAATGCAGTTCCTCCGCCGTCCACCAGGTGGCGCTGCTGCGCTGAAGTCCGCTGGAATGCCTCGAAATACACCGGCCTACCCAGGATGAAGGTGAGTGAAATTTTCGCGACACAATTTTTTTTTTAAATGCGGCGGTTTTTCCGAATACGTCGGGTTTTCGTTCGGCCACGCCCCCCGATTTCCGTCGCGCGCATGCCGGCGCCGATGCGCCAAATTCCGATCGCGTGCGCCAAAAACCCGGGGCAATTCAGGTACAATCGGCGCAAAACGGAAATATTCGGGTAACACGTCGGGAAAACGCGAATCGGGCCCTTAGTAAATGACCCCCAATGAGTTCACTGTACTCAAATGGCCTCCACAGTCACTAGATCTCAATCCAATAGAGCATCTTTGGGATGTGGTGGAACGGGAGATTTGCATCATGGATGTGCAGCCGACAAATCTGCGGCAACTGTGTGATGCCATCATGTCAATATGGACCAAAATCTCTGAGGAATGCTTCCAGCACTTTGTTGAATCTATGCCACGAAGAATTGAGGCAGTTCTGAAGGCAAAAGGGGGTCCAACCCTTTACTTGCATGGTGTACCTAATAAAGTGGCTGGTGAGTGTATTTTTGGAGTGTGGGATGAAAACGGAGTAGCCGGAGGAAACCCTACGCAAACACGGAGAGAACATACAAACTCTGTGCAGATGTTGATCTGGGTGGGATTCGAACCCAGGATCCCAGTGCTGCAAGGCAGAAGTGCTACTCACTCAGTCACCGTGTTGTAGACCAACGACTGTTGAATAGTAGGACTGAAGATAAGTGATAATCTCATCCACCCCAAACCACACATCAAATAGCACTTTTTACCAGTGACCCAGTCCTGTAGACCAGTGATTTTCAACCTTTTTTGAGCCGCGGCACACTTTTTATATTTAGAAAATCCTGGGGCACACCACCAACCAAAATAGCACAAAATGACACTAAAACAGTCATATTATACATATAGTTAATAATATAGATTCTAAATTTATTTTACTCACTGTTTCGATAAACACAAAAGGGATATCCTGGCAGGAATGGTGGAAAGACACACGAAGCTCTTCCTCAACAGTTCTCAGTTTCTCCCTGTTTTTAGTATATTGTGCTGATTATTATGTGGCTCATATACTGCAAAATAAAGGAGTACAATGAGAAGTACTATGGCCATGAGGCCAGAGTACAAGTGCCAGCTCGTATACTCAGCATATGAGCTGGTACTTGAAGTACTCCAGCCTCATGACTATAGTATTTCTCATTTTACATTTCTCATTGTTCTATGCAGTATACTGCTGGAGTACTAAAAGTACCAGCTCATATGCTGAGTATTCTGCCAACAGTTCATATACTCAGGCAAAAGCTCATATAGTCAGCATTATTGGTGGGCATCAGCTTGGCGGTGGGCAAATGCGAGAGTCTCTCCGCTCTCAGAATGATGCGCCGGCGACGTCATTTTGTCGTGCGAGGTTCAAAGCTTGCGCATGTGTTATTGTACATGTCTCCTTTATTGTAAGAAGCCGTGACTGCGCATTGCCGGGAAACAAAACACAGGGGGCACCATAGTTTGGGGAACTTTCTCAACAATGCAACAATGCATTACACAAAGAAAAGACATAATCGACTGACATATTCCTGTCCCCAAGTCCTTAACCACTGAGACCATGACCTACTACAGAGCGACCAAGTACAACAAGCCACCAACACCCTGCACCAGCAACATTAAATGCTGACCAACTCGGATCTTTCCCCAAAAAGATGCCAAGCCAGTGAAACCCACTGCATGGTGTAAAGAAACAGCAGAGAGCTGGAGACCTTGTGGGATATCAGTCTTTAGCTGGTAAATATCTGTCCCCACCCAAATAGTTCTCTATGTAAAATAAAGAACTCAATTAATAAAACAACATGAAGGAGTTGTTTCTTACTTTACATCACATTGGGACTTATTTACTATGGGTCCGCACGCGCACTTTCGTCAGACTTTCCGACGGTTTCAGAGATTGCAGCTTTGCACTGGCTTTCATCCAACAGAAATTGACAGGAAGCGGGGGGGCGTAATTCAGCCTAGATGCAGGATTTAACTTTCAAATTGTGCCGTAAGACAATTCCCTTCCATGCACTAGGAAGAAGGTGAACTCTGTTGGACCTGAGCAGGGAAGAGACACATGCAGGATATCTGGCGCACGATCTTAGTGAATCGTGGCAGAGTGCATTATCCTTGGACATTTGTTTGCTAAATTGTGCGCAGATGACAACAAATGACACTTTCCACCTGGGGCAGTCAACGGTGATGTCATCACGGACCCCCTGGGCTGATGCTCCAGGAGCAAGAAGAGGATCAAGGTAAGTATGTTTTTGAAAAAAATGTTTTTTATACCATTGGATACTGGTGATATTGCATCCCTGTGATTACTGCCTACTAAATGGGGGCATCCCTGTAACTACTGGCTACTAACTGGGGGTTTCCAAGTGATTACCAACTACTAACTGGGGGCATCCCTGTGACTACTTGCTACTAACTTAAGGCATCCTTGTGGTTACTGGTTACTAACTGGGGGAAGCCCTGTGACTACTGCCAGCTTACTGGGAATATCACTTTGATTACTGAATTCTAATTGGGGGCATCCCTGTGAATACTTCTTTCTAACTGGAGGCATCCCTGTAACTACTGCTTATAGCTTCGGGTTGCCATGAAAATGGAGAAAGGGGTTTTAGATCGTTTAGATCGGCGACTGTACGGGGATTTACTGAAATATTTAGGATTTCCAATTTAGTAATATTAATTTTTAAATTTGATAGCTGGTTAAATTTTTCAAAGGCATTACAAATTACCGGTAAAGCATCTCTAGGATTCATGATCAGGAAGACCAAGTCGTCCACAAATGCTGCCAGATGTAATGACTTGGTGCCTATCTAGAATGGGTGCATGCGGGGTTCCTGTCGTATGTACTGCACCACTGCCTCCAGGCTAAGAATGAACAGGATCGGGGAGAGAGGACACCCCTCTCTGTTACTGATCTTAAAGGAGGTGGAAAGTACACAGTTCACACGAACCTGCGCTGTGGGGTTTGTGTATAAAGTAAAGATTGCCGACACAAACATAAACTGCCAATCAACTCGATCTAATTCCTTCTCGGCATCTGTGCTGAGAAGGATCCGAGACGTTTTTGTCTAGCATGTGTGATGAATGGCCCGCAGAAGACATGCTGAGTTATCTTTCCCCTCCCGCCCTTTGACGAACCCTGTCTGCACTTTTACAATTTACTTATTAATCAATTAAATTTCAGTACTCCATATAAGGTTACACAGTTTAATTAAAATCCAGCTCTTATATACAGATCCCCCACAGACAGTATAGAGCCACACCACCACTAGTAGGTAGTATATACAGCAATTCCACACCCAGAAGACAGTATACATAGCCATGCCACCCCAAGTAGGTAGTATGCACAGCCACGCCACCCCAAATAGGTAGTATAAACAGTCCCCACCCAGTAGATAGCATACACAGACCCAAGTAGACAGTATATAGATTATAAACTATACATTGCCCCCCTCCACCAGCAGTATTATACACAGCCCCCACCCCCATCAGTATTGCACACTGCCCCCCACCCTCAGGAGACGTTAAATATAGCCATTAACCCTTCCCTCCAAAGAAAATAAACATGATTCTTTCAGGCTCCGGCCCCAGTGCACCCCCAACGCTCCATGTTGTACTGTTCTCCTGGCTGCTGTATAATCCATGAATAGACACAGGCTGGCATGCATGATTATGCCATTATGCACTCCGGCCTGTGTCATGCAGAGAGGTGCACACAGGCAGATCAGTGCTGCATCATCATTTTTGTGCCGATATAATTGAAATTCAGGTAGTATGGGCTTGACAGCGTTTGGCATGTCCAAACTACTGGCGATTTGCCACTCCACACAGGGGTCCACATCTGCCGCCTCAGGCAGGAACTTCATCCGGCCTTTTTGCAGATGCAGCCCTAGAAACAGTGTCCACAGGTATGTGAACCTCCACCTGTAGTTCCCCAAAACCAAAGATATAATTTTTAGGACAGTATAGGGATTAATGACTTATAGATCTTATAGAAGGATAGATCTTACCCGTTTTTGCTGTAGCAATAGAATTCACTCCCAGATCTAGTGGATTTAATGAGGACCATAGCTTTGGTCATCCACTTCTTTAAGTGGGAGGGCAGGTACAAATGTAACAATAATCACCCTAAACCCCTTTGTAGCCCCCGCCCTAATCAGGGCGGTTCCAAATGGAACTGTCCCTTAGACCATCAGACCATTTGCACCTCCCTTCACTGACACGTTTCAACATATCTTGTATTATCAGAGGGAACAATTAGGAGTGCTCAGCTAAAGGTTAAGACACAGGATGGGGTGCCATCTCATGCGCGGCTTCCAGAGGGAGCCGATCTGTCATACAAGTGGAAGTGTAGCGTGTAGTTTGGCTGATCATGTGTGTATGGCATATATTTTGATCATTGAGAAACAGAAGTTCTTAAAAGTCTTCATTGCTTCCTTAGTACCCTGCCACAAAAATAACATGAATAATAAAATGTATCCATGTCAGTACTTGGCCTACAGACACACATTGGACCTCTTCATGTTCCCAGAAACCTAAAAACAAATTTGCATATGAGGGGACACAAGTGGCTTGTATGCAAATAATAGCTGTCGAAACAAATTCTAACAATCTCAAAAGAAGACCCGAATAAGACTTTCCCTGATAGAGGTTAACGTAACCTCGAGTAATGGGAAGTTTGCTTAACCCCTTCAAGACACAGGCATTTTGTAGCTTAAGGTTCAGTCCCGTTTTTTGTATTCTGACTTGTTTTGAACACTGTTACTTATCAAAGCGATTCTGAGATTGTTTTTTCCTTACATGTTGTACTTAATTTTAGTGGTAAATTTTGTCTGCTAAGTTTTGTGTTTATTTATTAAAAAAAATATAAAAAGTTCTAAATTTTTTGAAAAATTTACCATTTTTGAAATTCGAAATCAGGCAGATAGATTTACCACCTAAATAAGTTGCTGAATAACATTTCCCATATGTCTACGTTACATTTTCATAATTTTTGAAATATCTGGATAATTTATTTTGATTTCACGCGGCTTACAAATCGAATATCGGTTTTTCGTATTTTCAGAATTGACTATTTTGGGCAAACTTTCTGTTTTTGATGAAATTTGAAATATTTAACATTAATTTTATAGGAGATAGACAGATGATAGGTATATTTATGATAGAACATAAATATGATGGATTCATAGATAGAATCTATAGATTTATAGATGCAGAAATATAAAGTAGATTATATATAGATAGCTAGATGATAGGAGATATATATGAAAGATAGATATAGTAGAAGAGAGATAAAAGATCAATTGATAGATGGATAGATAATAGATACATAATAACACAGACGGCGCACGGTGGCCGATCCTTTCAGGCAAGTTAAATGCCGCGGAGCCCAGTGTAACCTGATGCCGGTTCGGTTCCGATCTTGAACTGAGCCGACATCAGCTCTGCATCCGATATGTCAGACTTTGAGCACGAAGTCACTGCACTCAGCGGCTTTAAGCGGTTAAAGGCGTTCTCCTGAGGTTGAAAAACACAGCTGCTTTCTTCCACAGGGCCACACCTGACCATGGTTTGTTCAGGTATTGTAGCTCAGCGGTATAGAAATTAATGGAGCTTAGTTGCAATATCACACACTACCCATGGTCAGGTGCGGCACTGTTTTTGGAAGATAGCAGCCATGTTTTTCAACCTCAGAATAACCCCTTTAATTCTTCTGCCATCATGCAGACAAACATGTCAAATGACAGACAACTAGACAAAGGGGTAAGACGGTAGACCTAGGCCTGGGAGAAATAAGGAAATTTACCTGCAAGATCCAGCTGTTAAAAGTGTTGTCCAGGACCTAAAAAAAAACCATTGGTGGCTGGGAGGGGGTGCTTAAAAAATTAAACATTTACTTACCTCCGCTGTCCCTCCCGGTGTCACTCGCTGCCTTCTCTCTGCTATGTGCCCCTGTAAATAAACAGGGGCACTGAAACCCGTCCCTATTCCCAGTACTGTATAATGCAGGATGGGAGGGCATGGCCATGCCCTGATTTCCCAAGGTCCTGAACTTTATAATTGTTTTTGAGCAAAACCACTTGGATCAGGGAGTAAACCAGCCAGTTTTACACAAAGTGGTGCCCTGGGCCAAACTAAAAGTGAGGCCCCAAAATAAAACGAGAGACTTCTTTAGCCCTGCACAATAATAACATCTAGTAGTTTACAAGCTGTAGTCTGGAAAGGTGATGTGTAATATTAGACTGTAGGAGAATTTTATAGGAGATAGACAGATGATAGTTAGATTTATGATAGAAGATAAATATGAAATATGATGGATTCATAGATAGAATCTATAGATTTATAGATGCAGAAATATAAAGTAGTTTATATATAGATAGCTAGATGATAGGAGATATATATGAAAGATAGATATAGTAGAAGAGAGATAAAAGATCAATCGATAGATGGATAGATAATAGATACGTAACAGATAGATAACAGTGTGTGCATGGGATCAGTGGTTTAACAACAGCTAAAGTAGCTGCTACGGAGCACGTGCTGCACAGGGGCCCGGGATGCACCGCAAAACCAACATTTACGCCTGCAGTAACACCTGCTGTGCTGAATACCTGTGCCAGCATCTTCTCTCCCCCCCTCTCAACAGTTCCCCGACATATATCAAAATATTATACTGTACATTTTACTAAGTTTAATCAATTGTATCAATACTACAGTTTGTCCCATATTTCTTACTCATCTACAACAAAGTAGAACCTGTCCAAAACTTTCCTGTTTATACATACTTAATATAGTTAAGCATAAATAGTATTTACATTTTTGTATAAATTTATACAGTACAGTATATGAATAGAATTTTTTTATTCTTAAAATATATCAAAGTAACCAGGGCTTGTCTAAGATTGCACATATGTCATACCACAGTGGCAGTGCAATGCATCTATTACTTTTTAAATGAAGGACATCGGAGGCTAGTTAGCAATCGCATGCGTTTCAATGAAAACGCATATGCAATGTTGCTGGCCTGCAACGCTAGAGGCAGCCTTAGGCCCCTTTCACACTTGTGTTTTTCACGTGCATATTCTGCGCATGCTTTTGCTGTGCAAAACTTGCATTGCACTCTGACCCATTGTAATTAATGGGTTTTTTCAGACTTGCTTTCTTTTTCATGCAAACACGTGCGTTTTAATCTCAGTATGCTCTACTTTTGCAAGTCACGTGAAAAACGCACCATGCAAGTCTATGGAGATGCATCAAAAATACATTGCACTCAAACATGCAAGTCCAATGCAAGTGCAATGCGCTTTCCAATTGCCATAGAAAATATAGACCTCAGTCCCGAGTCCTTTTCACGCGCATTATCTGCATGTGAAAAACGCATTGAAATTGCAATGAAAACGTGCATGAAAAACTGAGACACTGAACAAACACTGACTGAAAACTTATTGAACTCTGATGCAAAATGTCAGTTTTTCAGTGAGCAAACCCTGATCGCACCCTGATCAGACTCTGTCGTGATCTGCAACGCAAGTGTGAAAGGGGCCTTATACTCCTCTACTCCTTCATATACCATATATACTCGAGTATAAGCCGACCCGAATATAAGCCGAGACCCCTAATTTTACCACCGAAAACTGGGACAACCTATTGACTCAAGTATAAGCCGAGGGTGTAGTATACAGCCAGCCCCCATGTAGTATACAGCCAACCAGCCCCCATGTAGTATACAGCCAGCCCCCAGTAGTATACAGCTTTCCCCCAGTAGTATATAGCTTGCCCCCAGTAGTATACAGCTTGCCCCAAGTAGTATACAGCCTGCCCCCAGTAGTATACAGCCTGCCCCCAGTAGTATACAGCCTGCCCCCAGTAGTATACAGCTTGTCCCCTTGCAGTATACAGCCTGCCCCCAGTAGTATACAGCTTACCCCCAGTAGTATACAGCTCACCCCCAGTAGTATACAGCTCACCCCCAGTAGTATACAGCTCGCCCCCAGTAGTATACAGCTTGCCCCCAGTAATATACGGCCAGCGCAATCTCCCGGCCAGTGAAGAGTGAAGAAGCCGCCGGGAGCCGCGACAGGGATCGGGAGCCGCGAGGAACATCGGGGACACCGGAGGGTGAGTATTAATGTATTTATTTTTATCATTGACTCGTGTATAAGCTGAGGCGAGGTTTTTCAGCACATTTTTTGTGCTGAAAATCTCGGCTTATACACGAGTATAAATGCCTGCAAGCCATTTTTTTTTCTTTTGAAACTTTCTTTTATTTATCACTTTTAGATATAAAATACAAGTCCATTCATTCGGACATTTATAGAAAAGAGACGGACAGAAATAGTCTTTTACATTTTGATAGTGCCCACCCATATTCAGTAAAAAAAAAATCAATCCCTAGATCACAATTTCAGCGGGTGAATCGCATAGTTACGGATCCCACACTTAAACACGAAAGAATTCTTGAGATGAAGAATAGATTCATACAGAGAGGATACCCCGTGAAATTGTTAGAAGAATCGAGTCAGACACTAGCAACAGAAACTAGAGGGATACGAGTGACTAAGCCCCGTTTACCTTTTGTCAGACAGTTTCACCCATTAATTTACAGAATTGACAAAGTCATTCGAAAACATTGGCACGTGATAAAGGAAACATACCCACAGATTTTGGAGTTTCAAGAGCCCCCACTGATATGCAATAAGAGATTACCAACATTAAAAAATAAATTAGTAAGAGCAGACTTCGGTAGTGAAAAGAAGACTCTATTAGCAACAAGAAAAAATGGCACTTTCCAGTTCCTGGGTTGCCAACAATGTAGTAGTGTGAACAAGGCAGACTCCTTTTTTCATCCACACTCAGGGAAGACATATAAAATTTAAAGTTTCTTCACATGTAATTCAAAGGATGTTATATACATTATAAAATGTCCATGTGGCCTTCTATATGTGGGCGAAACACGCCAGCATGTAGGAGACCGCATAGGTCAACACAAATCCACAATTAGGAGGGAAAACTTATTACTCCCACTGCCGGCACATTTTAAAAAACATAATCATTCTTTACCCCAGTTAAAATATCAGGTAATCGATAAAGTGGATCCACCGAGACGGTGGGGAGACATAACAAAACTTTTGCTATGGAAAGAGGCTTTCTGGATACATGAATTAAAAACCTTGGAGCCACATGGTTTAAATAGGGATTATGAAATCTGCCGAATGTAACCTCATCACTAATTATTATTTTCTCCTACAGACACAGAATGTTTGAGCGCATCAGAATAGTGGGGAGAAGACATGGTATAGAAAAAAAAACTTTTGTTCTTTTTCTTACACTGACGTACTAATATCATGTTCAGTGAAGTTACTAATCTTGTACTAACAGTATTGTAATATTTGTATTATAATATTGAAAAACGTGAGAATCTTGTACTACTGTGATAACAATATTATATTTTGAAGGTTTTTTGTTAAAGTAAGGTTTTCGAATAGATGGGAAAGATGGTTTCATTTTGAGTTTAAGATTGTTAATAGTCACATGATCAATGTCGGGTCACATAGTCATGTGATCGAGACGTGACAGAGTGAATCACACGGCTCACAGGAAGTGACATACTTTGATTGACGCTGCTCACAGGGAGTGACATACTTTGATTGACACGGCTCACAGGAAGTGACATAATTTGCAGGAATGTCAGATGCCTTAAAAGCTCACACATGGGAGGAAGACACCAGCTGATGAAGGCTCAGGAGAGACGAAAAAACGTGTTTTACTGCGTGACTTGTGTATACTTGATTTGTTACATGCTCCGAAAATAAAAGGAGGAATTTTGCTTTCACCTCGAGGTGCCGGGGTTTTTTCATTTTTATACCATTCATAAGAAAAGGCAGACAAAGAATAATAACAGTTGAACATACACAAATAAAGGAAAAGAAAAAAATACATTCAATATTTCCTAATATGGGAAAAAATATATCAAATCCCCTCCTCTCCCTCCATCCTCAATACAAGCTAATACCAATGTCAACTTTTATTATAGACTCACATTTTCCCCCTTACATTCCTTTTTTTCACTCTTCATCTTTATCCATCATCGTTCGCATGACTTAAATACCCCTAAGTTTCTAAATCCTATCCATTTAGGCCAGGTGGCATTGAATCTATCTTTTGCTCCTTTTGCAGACAGGGTCAATTCCTCCATAACATTATAGTTACATTATCATTAACTATTGAAAGCCACAGGGTGGCGCTAGTGATTGTTTCCAAAAAACTGGAATACATAAATGTGCTGCTAGCAAAAGAAATCTTAACAGAGATCTTACATACATCTGATTAGAGATTTCACATATATCAGATCTTACTATGAACATTCAATTAACAAAATCCTAGACAGGGACACATTGCTAGGCTTAATGCAAAAGCCTATAAAAACACAGCGAAACTGCAGCTCTTGTTGAGACCATTGAGGCTCATTGGGGCATATTTATCATGGCCTCTGCGCCATGTATTGCTAGCACTTTATTTTGCACGATTATTTTGCCCTTTCCCCCACCTTCACACCAGTGGGGCGTGAAGGGGCGTGAGGGGGGGGGGGGGGGCAGCCTGCCAAGTGGAGCATGCGGTCGGTCGGGAGTGGGCTGGTGCGGTCCTGTACTGTCCCCGTGCTGGCGCACTCGCTGCTGCCTGGTGACTTTTCATATGTGAAAAGCCACTGGCTGCGTCTTTTTCTACGCCAGGCCCTGCCTGGCGTAGAATAAACTCTGTGCAGCCACCGTCCCCCGCTACATCAAGAGGCATCAAGAGGCATAGTAATTGTGATCCCAATAGTAATTGTGCCCCCCTCCCTATAATATACTGCCCATGAGCCACCACTTTATAATATACTGCCCAGCCAGGAGCCATTTTTTTCCGCCTTATAATATACTGACCAAAAGCCATTATTCTCCACCCCCCCCCCCCCTTATAATATACTGCTTTTTTGTCTTTACAGCCTCCCCACTCCACTAGTAAAAAAAATACACAACCCTGGACAAAATCTTTAATCATGAAAGGCATGTATGTATGCATCCATAAAATAAATACCAAGCACTAACTCACACTACACCAGACACGTGATGCAAATTTGAAAGATAAATTTATTGTTTTAAAAATTTAAAAAGACAAATAGTGACCTGATAACAACTAATAGCATTATTTAGTGTTGTGGCTATAGATTATGACATAACCTATATTTGAACGTCACAATATAAATACATGAATGTACCAGAATTCACCTATAGGCAAACAACATTTCATATAAAACAAAATAACACTTCATATAAGAGATCTGTGTAAACAGTGTAAATAGGATCCAGGCTCGGCTATAATGAAAGGTGGCACTGTAGGGCCCTAGTGCTGACCTCTTTAGAAAAAAAAGTTAAAAAAGACTTAATTTCTTTATTTTTATAAAAAGTGTGGAATATAGGAGAGCGATATATGAATGTCCTTCACTTGCAATGTGGGGAATTTTTGAAAATATCTTCATAGGCAAACGGATAACTTTGGTTGGCTTTGTTATAAAGTGACTTTAGTCTATGCATCAAGCATTTGTTCATACGCCTTAAAGTTTATACAACTCACTTCTGCCGGCCACAGTCAATATTGTATGTTGTTATGATGTAGGACATGTGGCATTGGATGTAGCATAATCTCCTCTATAAATGTAAAGACGGTTCTTAACTGATGACACAATCCGGACTCGTTATGTCTGTGCTGATATGAGTCGGCCGCGGCACTCTTGGTTCCAGCGAGTAGTCTCGGTGTTGCTATGTGTCCTGTGCACATGCATCTAACCCCAACACAATCAGGTGGTTCAGGTCCTGATTATCCGCTGTGCACGGCCAACACCTGATGTGGTAGGTTAATCAACGCTGTGATAGAATGGGGCAGATTTACTTACCCAGTCCTGTCGTGATCCAGTGGCGCGTTCTCTGTGGAGGATTGGGGTCTTCCAGCGATTCGCTAAGGTAGTGCGCCCGATGTCCACCAGGTTTCGCTGCTGTTCACGATCCATTGCTGCCGTAAAAATACGGTGGTTTTTACAAATCCGTCGGGTTTTCTGACGGCCACGCCCCCGATTTCTGTCACATGCATGCCGGCGCTGATGCGCCACAATCCAAAAACCCAGGGCAATTCACGGAAAATTGGAGCAAAAACGCAATTAGGGCCCTTAGTAAATGACCCCCAATGTGTATCTTTTTAGTTGCTGGCAATTCTTTTTTAAGAGAAGGTGTATTCCTTGTCAATTATCTCCCATCCACACTGGAAACTATTTTCTTGCCAAATGCGTTTCAGAGCCACTATTCGGCTCCTTCCTCATTGGCCATTAGATGTATTTATGCATATGTGTGTGTAATATATATATATAAATGATGAAAAGGCAGCACAAAAAATTCAGGTGAAAAAAACGGTGGTTTTTAATCCATAAAAGACGACGTTTCGGCAAGTATATACTTGAGCCTTTCTCATGTCGAGACATGTACATACAATGAGTAAACAGAACAAAAACTAAGCTTAGTGTTGTGTATTGAGTGCAGAATTGTGAGCTAGTGTGTAATACCAGCACTTACTATAGCAACTCAGAGAAATCCTCTTTCATCTTCTTCTTCTATCTGGAGGATATGTCAGCTTCTTCCCGTTACAACTCAGCTCTGTAGATTTAGAAGAACAAAAATTTAGGTTCCTAATTTTATCATCGTCTCCTTCAACTTCTTATGACAAATTTAACAGAGTTCTGTTGTTTTGCTAGAGATCACAATTATGTCCCTACAGTAACAGTGGCCATAGTCACAGTAATGGCCCACAGCAGCCATTAGTCACATTCCTGCCTCCTGCATTCCGGCTAGTAGCCCCAGGGCTGCCCCAGTAGCTGCAGGGCTGTCTCCAGTAGCCACGGCTGATCCCAGAAATGACAATGCTGCCCCTAGTAGCCAATGCATCCCCCAGGAGTTTCAATGCTTCCCTTGTAGTCGCAGTGCTGCCCCCAGTAGCCACACAGCTGTCTCTAGTAGTCACAGGGTTGTCCCCAGTAGCCAAAGAGCTGCCCCCTGTAGTCACATTGTTGCCCTTAGTTGCCTCCTGTCACAGTACTTCACCCAATAGCGACAATGCTGCCTCCCATAGCCAGCAATCATGGGGTTGCCCTCAGTAGTCAACCTACTACTACCAGTAGCCAGTGCAGTCCCCAGTAGTTATAGTGCTGCCTTCAGTAGCCATACTGCTGCCCTCAGCAGCCTAAGGCTGCCCAGCCCCCAAGTAGTCACAGTGCTGCCTCCAGTAGCCGGACTTCCTGCCCCAGTAGTCACAGGGCTGCCCCACCCCCCACTAGCCATACTGCTGATGCCCAGTAGTCACAAGGCTTCCACAGCGCCCCCAGTAGTCACAAGGCTGCTTGCATAGTGGCAAGTTGAACCCTCCCCCAGTAGCCAGAGTACTACCTTCAGTAATGATCCCCCACTGACCACACCCTCCCCTCTGAAATTAATTGAAGGCAGTTACCTCCGGATGAACTTCTTTCTCACACCATATGCTCCCACTATAAGGGCTTATTTACACAAACATGTTAGCTTTTTAAAACACATGGGACTTCAAGCATCATAGTGATATATAATGTTAGGAGTCCCTGCATCTCTGTGGGACAGCTGTCCCAAGAATACGATTACAGTATGGTGCAGTGGTGATGCTGGATGTTCAGTCCATGAATCAGTGTTTGGTCGGTGAAATGTCGCCTCCTCCAGCACACACCACACTGCCTGCTTATAGGGGTGAACAAGTGCATTATACTAAGCTCTATGCTGCACATGACCGTGCTCGCATGCAATGAAACTGCTGAGAAATTTGTTCGGCTTGCCAATATGTCTGTTTGTGTTGGCTACATAATATTCTAGATGAAACCAAATATTTTTTCATCAACGTGCAGCAATTCCTGCGCTGATAACACTGATAAGATATGAATGTCACATAACTATCCGGTATTCAGTTACAGGCTGCAATGAGAAAGTACATGCAAATCATTGACCAAGCTTTCTAAGAAAAGACAGTGCAGTAAATGGATCTGATAAACAGACATATGGGTGGGGTCTGGCCAGTAGAAGGAGTGCTAACATTCTTGAAAAGATATGCTGTTAAAATAAGACAAACACTTTCGATTTTCTCAAGTCATTGTGGTTTAATGTTTATGTTTTTATGTTTTTACTTTAAGATTGTGGTGTTATTCACCTGCTATAAAAGCTATCTAGCATTGAATGGTATCAGAGATATTGAGGGAGATTTATTACCTGTGTCGTAGGTGTTGGTGACTAGTTGTCGGCTTCTACACTAATGTAATAATGAGCCGCCAAACATATTCAGATTTCTTTGGATTTTCATTGCATCAAAAATAGATTGTACTGGAGAGAGTTTAGTAAGTGGAAGACCGCTTAGTAGGGAGTTACAGTAGTCGAGATGAAAATGGATCAAAGCCACACCTATCACTTATACCTCTGATAGTTTGGCAACATAATAAACATACAACCCCTTTGTACAGACATTTTATCAAAAGGAATATTTGTAATAACCTCTCGTAGGAATGGTTCCTTTTTAATCGAGACTGTATATCGTAGTGTTCCTAGCAAAGCTTTCCATGCAACAAATATACTCTTTTAAATTTATAACTTATAAAATTTTTTGTACATTATATGCAAGTTATTTTTTATCTTCGGAAGATAATACTACCATTTCCTATTCATTTTGTCGTGTTACAAAAATATGTGTTAGTGTTTCTATTTGAACATTCCTATACTGTAAGGCAAAAGCCTGAGGCAGCTGAAAGAAAGCCACCAGAATATGCACTGCTCAAAAAAAAATAAAGGGAACACGTAAAGGGAACCTGTCACCAGTATACCCCGATTTTTAGCCCTCCACACTTCCCCATAGAGCATTGCATGTACACTACTAAACATCTTTTGTTGCAAAAATTGGCTTTACAGAGAAAAAGATAACTTATATTTTACCTTTGAAAAACCTGTGCAGTTTGACTACTCCAGTCGCCAAATGGGCGGGGTTGAAGAGGAGTATATTCCCCCCCCCTCTGGAAACGTCTCCTCACTGCCGCATTTTCAAATCAATATTACCCCCCCTCATCCGCCCTTCGTCTTCATTTCAACGCCCCCTTGCTCGGCCCTACTGTTGACGTCACCTACTCACGTCCCGCCTGCTGCCCGCAACTCTCGCTGACCACGTCTGGCATTCTCGCGCCTGCGCGGTCAGCATCGCTTGTGCTCTGCGCACGGACATGCGCAGATGAAGCACTGCCGGCCGCAAGGTCCCCGCATTCATCTGCGCATGCGCCACACTACGCTGACAACTCACACTAGTTACGTTGTTTGCGTAACCCACGGCGCCTCTCTGTCTATTCTCCCAGTTCCCACTCAGTCAGTGATTGCTCCTGACAGGGTGAGGCTGCAGATACAAACCTGTGAGGGGGCTGACTGTATTAGTATAGTGAGATCCAGGCTGGCACATTATATACTGGGCAACTTTATGGCATATAATAGACTGGGCAGTGTGGCTGGCATATAAAATACTGGGCATGTGGATGGCATATAATAGACTGGGCATGTGGATGAATTATAATATACTGGGCATGTGGATGGCATATAATAGACTGGGCATGTGGATGGCATATAATATACTGGGAATGTGGATGGCATATAATATACTGGGCATGTGGATGGCATATAATAGACTGGGCAGTGTGGATGGCATATAATATACTAGGCTTATAATATAACTGACTTCATTAGGTTGGTATAAGGGCCTGACGTCCACAGATGGAGGTTGTGCTCACAGCCCAACATAGTGCAGGACCACTTGACATTTGCCAGAGAACACCAGGTTTGGCAAATTCGCCACCAGCGCTCTGTGGTCTTCACAGGTGAAATCAGGTTCACACTGAGCACATGTGACAGATGTAACAGAGTCTGGAGACGCCGTGAAGAGCAATCTGCTGCCTGCAACATCCTTCAGCATGACCGGTTTGGCAGTGGGTCAGTAATGGTGTGGGGTGGAATTTCTTTGGAGGGCCGCAAAACCCAGCCATTAGGTATGGACATGAGGCCCCTTTTAATACAATATGCTGGTGCGGTTGGACCTGCGTCCCTCCTAATGTATGTGTGAGACTCCAAATCTAGGCCTCCATTGGTTCACAAATTTTATTTCCATAGGTTATTTTTTTCGCATTTGTTATAAGCACATTTCACTTTACAGAACAAAGTATTCAGTGAAAATATTTCATTCATTTAGATCTAGAATGTGTTTTTTGAGTGTTCCCTTTTTCTGAGCAGTGTATTTAATATCTAAATTTATCTTCCAATCCAGGCCAGACTTTCAGCATATCCCTCCTGGATTAAAGCCACTTTTTGAGAGTATTTCCAAGAAAGCGTTTGATAGACTTGGCAAGACTATTCCAGGAAATGTTCAATAGGTCATCTTCTCGAAAAGAGCGTTGACTGATAGAACTGAACAGATCCTGTTCTTCCAGCTGCATACCAGCCACAGACATTATCAAGACTCAAAGTCCTCAGGTGAAGTACTGTAAATTATAGATTTTATTTTAGAAAAATGTTATCTGCAGAGAGCCGATTTAGCTCCTAATCTTACATTCTTCGAGTCTCATTTCCTCTTTGGCAGCAGCAAGAGAAAACTTTTGGCTCCTGACTTTGTGCTTGTGCTAAAAGAAGACACAGAGTCCCGGATTCTAAACTAAACCTATTAACTCATTTCAGGATGCTGTAGGACAAGTTGGCAGGAAACACACTTCATCATGTAAACATTTCAGAATATGAAGTGTCACATCTGTCCTTGAATCTGCATAGAAGAATAACAAAGATAACTCTAAAAGTCTGAAAATTGTGTCATAAAGGTATAATTAGTTAGCAATATTCGGATTCAATCCAACTACATTTTGTAAGTGCATTATATAGCAATTTCCAAAGTAATATAAGTTTATTGCAGGAATAAAAAGGATAAACACCTAGCTCAACTTCAATAATTACATACCTAGGATGGATTGTAGAGAAATCATTTTATGGGATATATTCTTCCAGCAATAATCTTCTAAATGAATGACATTATTACACCCTAAAGCCAAAGACACAAATAGAGTAGTTGTCTATACCTAGCCAATTTTACTGCCAGCATTTCTTTATAACATAGGAGAAGGTGAAAAGGGGGAATTTTCACGAAAACTGTCCAGAAAAAGTAATTGTTGTCCATTTTAAGCAAAGACCATTATGGGCACTGAAATTTGCACCTTAACTGGTTGCAATAGGCAACAAAGCTGAAAAAGAAATCAGCCTTTCGACAATAACATTCACCCACACTGGGACTTTATACCAAAGAGGAACCTTAATCCATAGGATTATGGTGCTGGTACGGGGACGAGTGGGAGTGCCTGGCTAGTCGGAAGATGTCAGAGTGGAGCTTCTATGCCCCTATAAACAAACAGGAGCACGGCTGACAGAGCCAGGGTCAGTATTCCAATTCGGCAATACAGGTCTGTGCTTCTGCTGATGACCTTAGCCTGTATCTTGGACTTTGTGTGTACTCAGCCTGTATCTTGAACTGTTCATGTGATCAGTCTACCTTGACCACTAACCTGTATTATAGATTCTGCCCGGACTTTGCCAGCCCTGGCCTTTGGCTTGTTTGTATTTTGTCTGCTGCCACCAAGGACTAAAGCTTGTATTCTCCATTCTGCATTAGCACTGCCTGCCACTTAAACTGTCTCAAATTCTCCTTCACCTGACCCCTGGGAATTTGCATTGGTGTCCTCTGACCTGCCTGGGCCAGCTGTAACTTACACAGGAACTACTCTGAAGTAATAGTGAATAGTGAATTAGTGAAATAGTGGATAGTGAATTAGTGAACATAGGGATTAAAAGGTCAAAACCAACAGATACACTAAGACAGTGATGGTGAACCTTTTAGAGACTGAACGCCCAAACTACAACCAAAATCCACTTATTTACTGTGAAGTGCCAACATGGCATTTTAAGCAGTAACTTATAGCTACCTGTTCTTCCACATCTTACAATTGTATCGCCCCCTGAAGCCACCAATACAGTTGAAAGAAGGAGGGCAAATTCAGACTATCATAGTTGCTTCTCTCCAGGATCTCTCTCTGTACAGGAAGAATGGTGGGTCTAGCAGGATGACCTCCAAAGATATTGCAGTTCAGTGCACACCTTCTAATTTTACCTGCATTTCCAAACAGCCAATGAAGTGTTGCTTTAAAGTAGCACTGAGAGCAGCATCTCTTAAGTTGCCTGGGACAGCAGGAAGATTTGGTGGATTTGGTCCTGTTTGGTGAACTCTGTCCTGGGTGCCCACTGAAATGGCTCTGAGTGCCACCTCTGGCACCCATGCCATAGGTTCGCCACCACTGCACTAAGATAATGGTCTTTAGATTTTCACACAACCATAGTAGTTTGGTGACACGGTGGGTCCACATCAAACTGTTTGTTACAGTGTGCTTACCCCATGGAATCTACAAATTCTTGTTCCAATACGTACAGGAGGATGTATATGGCCTCTAACGATGGCAAGATCAGATTAAACAATCTTTACAGGCTATTGACAATCTCCTGGACATTACTCCTTCTCCTGTGATACGACATGTCCCAGTCAAACTCTTATCTCATAATGCTGCAGCCCCAACTAACTCTGGTAATGGAATCCAACTACCATTTCTACCTCTATTATGATGGTAATGGCAGAGATTGTTGGGGTTTCCCGAACCAGTCAAAAATCCCCTTCAAACTGTACTTTCTTGTACAGTGTTGGACTGGACCACTTGAGGACTGGAGGCTTCTCTGGTGGGCCCCATGCATCTATCTGCACAGTTCAGAACAGGGAGACACAGCTAGCTCCGCTCCTAATAGAAGCCCCACCCCCAGTTTCAAACCTAATAACTGCACCTAATACATGTACAAATATAGAAATAATGAGAGTCATGTGCCCTACCCTGCCACAAGTGTACTTGCTACTGTACAGCTGAGATGGAGAGGATGTTTCACAAGTTTTGGTCAGAAGCCTGAATGTGGATTGGCCGAGGTGTCCTGAGTTTAACAGCTGCAGTGTGTACTGCTATTGGTTTCATCTTAAACCAAACCTCCATTTGCTCCTTAAAGGAAATCTACCATCAAAATCACACTTACTTATAGATCCATGTACTGTGACCGTTACTTTACATTAACCCCTAGGCGCACCACAACGTTATACTACGTCCCTGCGGCTAGATGCTAAGCGCACCAGGACGTAGTATAACGCTCAGCTTCTGGGACCGGCTCACGAATGGAGCCAGCACCAGAAGCTGCGGTGCCTAGTACAGCTGACACCGCGCTGTAACACCCGCGATCGGGTGTGTAAGGGTGTTTCTGCTATGGATCGGATCCCCCGTGCCGGGGATCCGATCCACTTCTGGGCAGCCCCGAGGACTGTCATGTGCCCCGGAGCTGCCCGCTCTCCCTGGCAGTCAGACCCCTTCGGCATGCTCAGACAGTTTACACTGCTCTACAATGAAAAAGCAATGTAGAGCTGTGTATTGAGCTTGAACCAGCATTCGGAGCATCGCTGGTTCAAGTTCAAGTATGTATAAGTAAAAAAAAAAGTTAAAAACACTAAAGTTAACACATTAGAATAATTAAAAAATAAATACATAAAAATATAAGCCCCTAAAATGACACTTTCCCATAAAAACACTTAATAAAGTATAAAAAACACAAACGCACAAAAAAAGCCACATATTTGGTATTGCCGCGTTCGTAACAATCTGTATAATAAATCAAAATCGTTACTGGACCTGCACGGTAAACCCGGGGGGAAAAAACACAAAAAACATTCCTTTAAAAAAATACTCTCAAAAGTGATAAAAAAATGTTACCCACTCTAAAATAGCCAACTAAAAAGAACAACTCTTTTCGCAAAAAAAATAAGCCCCTAATCAGATTTGTCAGCCGAAAAATAAAAAAGTTATGCATATGAAATTATGGTGATGCTAAAATGAATAAAATTGTCTCCAAATTAGTTTTTATTCAGTAAAATTGAATAAAATACATAAAATCCCCACATATTTGATATCGCTACGTCCATGACAATCTGCATAATAAAACAGAATCCTTATTGAACCCGCAAAGTGAACCATGTAAAAAAACAACCTAAAAAGACTCTCAAAAAAAGGTGATTTTTAATTAATACCCTTTAAAAATAGCTTTAAAAAGTGATTTTAAAAAGTTACGCACTCTAAAATAAGACCACTAAAAAGAACAATCCTTCTCGCAAAAATAAGCCCCTAACCAGATTTGTAAGCTGAAAAATAAAAAAGTTATGCATATGAAAGTCGGTGATGCTAAAATTTACATTTTTGCCTAATTACTTTTTATTCAGTAAAATGGGAACATTTTTTTTAAAAAAAACTATATAAATGGGGTCTTTTCGTAATTGTGGAGACCCATAGAATAAAAATAATATACTATTTTTACGGTACGGTAAACGGCCTAAAAAAACCACAAAAAAGTTCCTAAAAATTGATGATTTTCATTACCTCCACCAACAAAGAGTTAATAAAATCTCACCAATTAGCTATAGATGCCCCAAAATGATGTACCAGAAAAGTGCATCTCATGTGGCAAAAAAATAAGCCCCTATAGGTCCACAATAAACAAATGAAAAAAATTATAGCCTGTACAATGTGACATGCAAATCTGATCTGGATGGCGCCTCCTTCCCTCCTATGCCCGACCGTGCGCCCATACAGCAAATATTTTGTTTTAACCCCTATAAAACACCTAAAGGGTTAACAAACTTCTTAAAAGCGGTTTTTCATACGTTGAGGTGTGTAGTTTCCATAATGGGGTTATTCACAATTCTAGCTATTATTTAGGCCTCTCACAGTCAATTAAAAGTTCAGCAGGTCCATCTAAAAATGCCACCCAAATTCTGAGCTTCATAACATTCTAGTAAAGTATGTGGAATCTTAAAAAACCATGCCAACATAAAGCAGACATTTGGGAAATGTAAGTTATGAATTTATTTGGGAGCTATGACTATCTGCACCAAAAGTAGAGAATTTAGAACTTTGAAAATAAAGAATATTTCAAAATTTTTGCCAAATTTAGTTATTTTTCATAACTAAACACAAAAGATATCATCCAAATTTTTAAACTAATATGAAGTACAATGGCTCACGAGAAAACAATCTCAAAATCCCCTGGATATCTTATATTGTTTCAAAGCTATAACCACTTAAAGTGACACAGGCCAGATTTGAAAAATGGGACCGTGTCCAAAAGGCCAAAAGAGGCCGAGTCCCGTAGCGGTTAAGAAAGGAGGCCATGTATAACGAATATAAGAAGATTCCCACAGTCACTGTGCCTGAATCTATGAGTAAATGTCCCTGGTTTATGTTACTGGATTTTAATGGTAGATTTTCTTTAAATGAATCTGTCATCATAATTAAGCATGATAGACTAAAGACACTTGTCATCAGAAATCGGCCAAATAAACCACTACCAGTATGTTGTCAAGCAGTTGAACAGCTTCTAGATCATGACTTAGCTTGGTGGCATCATCCAGAAGAAGTTAGAAGTGAGATGTATAAAGTCAGGGAGGCAGGGAGTTTAACATTGAAGTCAAGCTCTCCCTGTACTTGAACACCTCCTGAAATCTGGCACATGATGTCAAACACATGGTAGGAGATCTCATCAATGATGTCCCTGGACTTCAATTGTACCATCAATTACAGTGCAGGGGGCATTCTAAGACAGGGAAAGCTTGACTTCAGTGTTGCACTCTCCGTCTCCTTGACTTTATTAAACCATTTTACATCTAACTTCAAAGTTGATTTTCTGGGTTATGCCACCATACCAGACCACGAAAGAAACATTATCTGGAAGATGTTCAGCTACTTGAAAACATACTGCTAGTAGTTTATTAGGGCAATTTAAGTCCTAATGCAAAGTCCTCTGACCAAACCTGTGCCAGAAATTATGAATCTGCCCCAGTGACTGTGGTAATCTTCTTATATAGGTTATCCATGACCTCCTTACTTCTAAAATCAAGTATTGCAATTATGCTTATGGGCCAAAAAGGCTATGGGCTATGATATAAAAGGCCCTCCTTGCTGTAACTGCACATGCTGTAGCATTCTGATTATGCACTTCCCCCTCCCACTGTGTACTCACTGCTGTTGAGATTACAGGACACATAGCACAGAGAGCTTCAATAACATATCCATAGCTCCTCTGGCTTATTAGCATCATTTTAAACATTTTTTTTTAGAAGGGCATGGTTAAAAATGGAAGAAGATTACCTAAGACTGGATCTATGAATATGTGCCCCTGGTTTATCATACTTGATTCTAATGGCAGATTTTCTTTAACATCCTTCCCCCTCTAGCTCAGCATCAGAACAAGGGTGGGGTAGGATGTGCTACACTGTCTCCGTACTGCTGTGCCATCCTGCATGACACAGCTGACGTATGTATCTTTATGTGCAAAATGTGTGGCTCATTTGTATATGTGTGTGTTACACATGCATAGATATGTACAGTGGGTATGGAAAGTGTTCACACCCCTTTACATTTTTCACTCTTTGTTTTATCACAACAAATTGGTAAGATCAAAAAAAAGTAATTTTTGTTTGCTCCTTAATGTGCATTCTGCACCCCATCTTGACATTAAAAAAAAGAAATGTAGATATTCTTGCTAATTTATTAAACAACAAAAACTGAACTATCACATGGTCATAAGTATTCAGAGTCCAGCTGTGTTTATTTAAACTGATTGGAGTTGATTAGGAAAGGCACACACCTGTCTATACAAGACCTCACAGCTCACAGTGCATATCAGAGAACATGAGAATGATGAGGTCTAAAGAACTGCCAAAGGAGCTCAGAGACAGAATTTTGGCAAGACACAGATCTGACCAAGGTTAGAAATAAAATTCTGCAGCACTCAATGTTCCTAAGAGGATAGTAGCCTCCATAAGCCTTAAATGGAAAAAGTTTGGGATGACCACAACTCTTTGACCTGGTTGTCCAGCCAAACTAAGTAATCACAGGAGAAGAGCCTTGGTGAGAGAGTTAAAGAAGAACCCCAAGGTTGCTGTGTTTAAACTCCAGAGATGCAGTAGGTATATTAGAAAAAGATCTACAAAGTCAACTATCACTGCAGCCCTCCAGCTGCCGGGGTTTATGGCAGAGTCTGCCAACGGAAGCCTCTCCTGCAAGACATATGAAAGCCACAGTTTGCAAGACAACACATGATGGACCCCCAGACTATGAGAAATTAGATTCTCTAGTCTGATGAGATGAAGATGGAACTTTTTGGTATTAATTCTAAGCATATGTGAAGAGAATCAGGCACTGCTCATCACCTGCCAAATACAATCCCAACAGTGACACATGGTGGTGGCTGCATCATGCTATGGGGGTGTTTTTCAGCTGCAGGGACAAGATGACTTGTTGCAATTGAAAGAAAGAAGAATACAGCCAGGCACAGAGAGATCCTGTTTTCAAACTCTTTATTGTTTTAACAGAGAATCATACATACAAACATACATAAACATCAAACCTCCTCTAGCGCTTACCACCTGGATATAAGTTTAAATGAATTCTCTTGAATTCTTATACATCTGGAAAAGCCGTGTGCTCCCCTGAGTATGGCCGTCACCTTGCTCTCCGTAAATTGGACCCCCATATCTCTTTCCCAGTTTGCAATGTAAGGAGGAGGCCCTACCATCTGATACGAGAAAAGACTTTTCAAGGGTGTAGCATCCTTAAGACATTTTTCCAGCCATGTGGGTTGTCTAGACACTTGGAACGTATGTATCACCCTCTGACAAGTTTGCTGCAAAAAGCAAAGCTGTCTTCCTTTGCCCAAAAGCCAGTACATCTTTCCCTGGAGGTCTTCATGGGCCGAAACTAATCTCTTATAGTAATGTCATGATAGTCATCCCAAAAAGATGGCTCCAGCTTTTTTGAAGGATTGTCACTATACGGCAATAAGAATACAGGCATTAACCTACAGTATGTTCTCAGCAATTTCCACCTCTTTTTTTAGAGAAGACCAAGTTGATAATAAACCTTGTGCAGAGATGTTTCTCCAAACTAGCACACAAGTTACCAGACTGAATGTGGGCCAGCCGCAACCACCCTTGCATTTGGGCCATCCAGTAGTAAGTGACATAAATATCCTGGATGAAAACCTCTCTCAGATTTCTCTTGGCCAAAGATCCACCTTCCAACAAGACAATGACCCTAAGCACACAGCTAAAATACCAAGGAAGTGACTTCAAAACAACTCTGTGACCATTCTGGACTGGCCCAGCCAGAGCACTGACCTAAACCCAATTGAGCATCTCTGGAGAGACTTGGAAATGGCTGTCCACCAATGTTCATCATCCAATCTGAGGGAAGGAGGAAGGAAAGATTGCAGAGGATCCCCCAAATCCAGCATCATTCCCAAGAAGACGCATGGCTGTACTGTGCTTCTACTCAATAATGAGCAAAATGTCTGAATACTTATGACCATGTGATATTTCAGTTTTTCTTATTTTCTTATTTTATATTGCTCCCTTATAAAGAATGGCTGGACCATTATACAACCTCTTGTGTCACCCCCTCATCCTCATAGTCTGTAAGCTCTTGTGAGCAGGGCCCTCACTTCTATTGTTCCATATGACTGTCTGTTTTTTGTAATGTAATATTATATTTGTATATGTCCCCTATGATTTGTAAAGTGCTACGGAATTTGATGGCGCTATATAAAGATTATTATTATTATAATTATATTATTATATAGGCCTATCAAAGTGACTTGAAATCTGAGCAGGTCCCTCAAAAGCATGATTTTGCGTTTTTTTTTTTAAATGTGAAAAATTGCACCTAAAGTTCAAAGCCCCATAACATCTTACAAAAATGAGGATTTATGCAATTTGCATACACTCTAGAATGTTATAAAGAGTGATCAGCTTAACAGCAATTAATTGCGAAAGTCAATATTTGCCTAGAAAATGAACTTTTTCCCCCAAAACACATTTCAACTTGATTGCAGGCCTTCCTTAACCCCTTAATGACCGCTGTATCGACTTTTTACGGCGGTCATTAAGGGTACTTCTTCTGACGCATACGCCTTTCTACGGCGGCGCGTCAGAAGAAGATTTTGGGACACCGGGTCTCGCTGGTGCCGGTGTCGGGCTGTGATATCACAGCCCAGACCCGGCACTAACACCCGGGATCGGAAAAACTCGTAGATCGGACCCCTCCGGTGAGCTTACCGGGGGATCCGATCCCTCCTGCCTCAGCCCCGGGTTCCGACGAGTGACCCGGGGCTGTCGGCTCCTCTCTGTGCCGGGTTCCGCCTCCTGGCAGGACCCGGCTGTGTGTAACTGAGCATGCTCAGCATGCTCAGTTACTTACACTATACACTGCAATACAAGTGTATTGCAGTGTAAAGGCTTGAATAAGCGATCGGATGAATGCTTATTCAAGCCAAGAAGTAGAAAATGTAAAAAAAAGTTAAAAAAAAAAAATTTCATCTTTTTATAATATAAATAAATAAATAAAATAAAAGTTCCATAATCTCCCCAGTAACACATAAAATGCAAATAAAGTAAATAAAACACAAAAACACGTACATATTTGGTATCATCGTGTCCGTATTAATCTGTACAATAAATCTAAATCAATATTGAACCCGCTCGGTGAACTACGTAAAAAAAAAACTCGAAAAACTTCCCATAATATACAATTTTCCATCAAACACCATCACAAAAAATGTTCTAAAAAGTGATCAAAAAAAGTTACGTTCCCTAATATGATACGACTGAAAAGAACAACTATTTTCGCAAAAAAAAAGCCCTCAACCAGATCTGACAACAGAAAAATACAGAAGTTATGGCCCTGAAAAGTTGTCAATAGTAAAAACAATGCGATTTTCTCCAATATTGGTTTTGCTCAGGAAAATTGAGCAAAAATAAGAAAAACTATATAAATGAGGTATCACCGCAATCGTAGTGAACCAGAGAATAAAGATCAAATATTATTTTTACATTACGGTGAGCGGGGGAAAAAAACTGCTAACAATCCAAAATAAAAATTGATGATTTTGTTTGTGTCCCCCTTGAAATAGTTAATAAAATCTCATGAAAAAGCTTTAGACACCCAAAATAAATTATCTATACATTGTATCTCATCCCGTACATAATAAGCCCTCATATGTTCGCATTACCAAAAAAAAAAATTTTTATAGGTCGTACAATGTGACAATACAAATCTTCTGTGAATGGCGCCTCCATTCATTCTATGCCCGGCCGTGCGCCCGTACAGAAGTCACCACCACATATGGGGTATCAGTAAACTCGGGAGGAATTGGGCATCAAGCGTTGCAGTGCGTTTCATCATTTAATTTATTCTGAAAATGTCAGTTTTGGCCTAAATGAATGTATTTTCCAAAAAAATTCTATAGTTTCTAAATCGCAGGTCCATATTTTTTAATCCATGTGAAACACTTAAAAGCTTAATGGACTTAATAGAAGTTGTTTTACATATGTTGAGGGGTGAACTTTCTATAGTGGGGTAATTTATGGGGTTTTACTATCATTTAGGCCTCTCAAAGTCACTTGAAAGCTGAGTTGTGGCAATGTGAGTTTTGGCAATTTTCATGAAAATAAGAAAAATCGCACCTAAAGTTCTGCACCTCATAACATCCTAGAAAAATGACCGGAAGCATAAAATATCATCCCAACATAAAGCAGATATTCTGTAAATGTTAATTATCAAACTTTTTGGGTAGTTTTACATCTTGTCTGGAAACCAGAACATTTCAAACTTGGAAATAGAAGAATTTTTACAAACTTTTGCCAAATTTTCACTTTTTTTCAGAACGAAACGCAAAACTTATCACTTAAATTTTATAACTAACGTGAAATACAATGTGTCACGAGAAAACTTTCTCAAAATCACCCGGATATGTTAAAGCGTTCCGAAGTTATAACCAATTATCGTGAGACATGTCAGATTTGAAAAATCGAGTCTGGTGATTGAGCTGAAAACTAGTGTCGGTGATAAGGGGTTAAAAGGAGCAGCTAACATCATTTCAGTGATTGTTCCAGTAACACAGGTGTGGGTGTTGATGATGACAGGGCTGGAGATCAATCTGTCATGATTAAGTAAAAATCACATTACTGGACATTTTAAAAGGAGGCTGGTGCTTGTCATCATTGTTTCTCTTCCGTTAACCATGGTTATCTCTAAAGAAACATGTGCAGTCATCATTGCACTGCACAAAACTGGCCTAACAGGGAAGAGTATCGCAGCTAGAAAGATTGCACCTCAGTCAACAAAGGAGAAAGGTTCCATTGTTGCCAAAAAGGCTCCAGGGCGCCCAAGAAGAACCAGCAAGCACCAAGACCATCTGTTAAAAGTGTTTCAGCTTCAGGATCAGGCTACCAGCAGTGCAGAGCTTGCCCAGGAATGGCAGCAGGCAGGTGTGAGTGCATCTGCACGCACTGTGAGGCGGAGACTCTTGGAGTGAGGCTTGGTGTCAAGGAGGGCAGCAAAGAAGCCACTTCTCTCTGGAAAAAACATCAGGGACAGACTGATATTCTGCAAAAGGTACAGAGAGTGGACTGCTGAGGACTGGGGTAAAGTCATTTTCTCTGATGAATCCTCTTTCCAATTGTTTGGAAAACAGCTTGTTCGGAGAAGACAAGGTGAGCGATACCACCAGTCGTGTCACATACCAACTGTAAAGCATCCTGCAACCATTCATGTGTGGGGTTGCTTCTCAGCCAAGGTAATCGGCTCTCTCACAATCTTAAAATTACAGCCTAAAATTACATCCATGAATAAAGAATGGAACCAGAATGTCTCCAAGAGAAACTTCTCCCAACCGCCCAAGAGCAGTTTGGTGATCAACAATGACTTTTCCACCATGATGGAGCACCTTGCCATAAAGCAAAGGTGATAACTAAATGGCTCAGGGAACAAAACATAGAGATTTTGGGTCCATGGCCTGGAAACTCCCCAGATCTTAATCCCATTGAGAACTTGTGGACAATCATCAAGAAACGGGTGGACAAACAAAAAACAACACATTGTGACAAAATGCAAGCGTTGATTGTGCAAGAATGGATTGCTATCGTTCAGGATTGGGTCCAGAAGTTGATTGAGAGCTGCCAGGGAGAATTGCAGAGGTCCTGAAGAAGAAGGGTCAACACTGCAAATATTGACTTACTGCATTAACTCATTCTAACTGTCAATAAAAGCTTTTGTTACTCATAATATGATTGCACTTGTATTTCTGTATGTGATAAAAGCATCTGACAATCACACATAGAAACCAGAGGGCAACAGATCATGTGAAAATGTAATATTTGTGTCATTCTCAAAACTTATGGCCATGACTGTATAAGTGTAGGCAAACCTTTGAATTAAAAAAAAAACAAAATTACAACACAAAAATGAAAACACAAAGTTTTAAACTATTAGGCTGCATGAGGTCACTACAACACAGCACAAATAGTGCACTTGAAAAAGCTTCTAAAATTAGCAAATCTACCAATAAGAAACCTGCAGTTACTGAGAATGAATAAGCAGCCAACCAGCATGAGCACAGATTAGTTTCCAGTATTGTTTTGCTAAATACAATCTGATTATTTCTTCCTGGTTATCGTGCCTTGTCCTCAGATGTCCTATTGACGTAACCTGATTTCATGTGCCAGCAATTGATTTTCAGCAATGTTCATTAAAATAGGAGGGTCATTAAGATGTTTAAAATGGAAATTAAACAGGGTTACAGCGGTTGTTATTCCCTATCAGTTTTAGGCAGAAGAGGGGCCCAACTGAGAAAATCAGTTTTAAGAACAGTTTTATCCTCTATAGACAGCATATTGCACATTACTTTTATAACCTAACATATCTTCTTCCCCAATCATCTACACAACATTTGCTTGAAAACTACTTCAGAATTGCAGTTACCCCGAATCACACTGGCTTAACATTTTCACATGTATATAGAGATGAGCGAACATACTCGTCCGAGCTTGATGCTCGGTCGAGCATTAGCGTACTCGAAACTGCTCGTTGCTCGGACGAATACTTCGCCCGCTCGAGAAAATGGCAGCTCCCGCCGTTTTGCTTTTTGGCGGCCAGAAACAGAGCCAATCACAAGCCAGGAGACTCTGCACTCCACCCAATTAGGCACAGTCTGCCATTTCCTTTTTTATTTTACGTTTATTTTTTTAATAACTCAGCGTCATCTCATCTGGCATAGTAGTGTGCTTTCATACTTGGCTAGAAAATAGCCATAGGAGAATCCAAACGGCTTACTTACGCCTACAGTAGCGTTATATATATTTGATTTCTGGTTGATCTGCTGGTGGCTGTACTTGCTGCAGTGCATCTACTAGCAAATTGTGAGCAATTTGTAGTGAGACTTGCGACCACTGTGTTTTGCGCTTAGTGACGCACATATCCATCGCAAAGACCGAAGTGGGAAAATTTATTAGGGGTTGGATTTCAATTAGGCACAGTCTGCCATTTCCTTTTTTATTTTACGTTTATTTTTTTAATAACTCAGCGTCATCTCATCTGGCATAGTAGTGTGCTTTCATACTTGGCTAGAAAATAGCCATAGGAGAATCCAAACGGCTTACTTACGCCTACAGTAGCGTTATATATATTTGATTTCTGGTTAATCTGCTGGTGGCTGTACTTGCTGCAGTGCATGTACTAGCAAATTGTGAGCAATTTGTAGTGAGACTTGCGACCACTGTGTTTTGCGCTTAGTGACGCACATATCCATCGCAAAGACCGAAGTGGAAAAATTTATTAGGGGTTGGATTTCAATTAGGCACAGTCTGCCATTTCCTTTTTTATTTTACGTTTATTTTTTTAATAACTCAGCGTCATCTCATCTGGCATAGCAGTGTGCTTTCATACTTGGCTAGAAAATAGCCATAGGAGAATCCAAACGGCTTACTTACGCCTACAGTAGCGTTATATATATATTTGATTTCTGGTTGATCTGCTGGTGGCTGTACTTGCTGCAGTGCATCTACTAGCAAATTGTGAGCAATTTGTAGTGAGACTTGCGACCGCTGTGTTTTGCGCTTAGTGACGCACATATCCATCGCAAAGACCGAAGTGGGAAAATTTATTAGGGGTTGGATTTCAATTAGGCACAGTCTGCCATTTCCTTTTTTATTTTACGTTTATTTTTTTATTAACTCAGCGTCATCTCATCTGGCATAGTAGTGTGCTTTCATACTTGGCTAGAAAATAGCCATAGGAGAATCCAAACGGCTTACTTACGCCTACAGTAGCGTTATATATATTTGATTTCTGGTTGATCTGCTGGTGGCTGTACTTGCTGCAGTGCATCTACTAGCAAATTGTGAGCAATTTGTAGTGAGACTTGCGACCGCTGTGTTTTGCGCTTAGTGACGCACATATCCATCGCAAAGACCGAAGTGGGAAAATTTATTAGGGGTTGGATTTCAATTAGGCACAGTCTGCCATTTCCTTTTTTATTTTACGTTTATTTTTTTAATAACTCAGCGTCATCTCATCTGGCATAGTAGTGTGCTTTCATACTTGGCTAGAAAATAGCCATAGGAGAATCCAAACGGCTTACTTACGCCTACAGTAGCGTTATATATATTTGATTTCTGGTTGATCTGCTGGTGGCTGTACTTGCTGCAGTGCATTTACTAGCAAATTGTGAGCAATTTGTAGTGAGACTTGCGACCACTGTGTTTTGCGCTTAGTGACGCACATATCCATCGCAAAGACCGAAGTGGGAAAATTTATTAGGGGTTGGATTTCAATTAGGCACAGTCTGCCATTTCCTTTTTTATTTTACGTTTATTTTTTTAATAACTCAGCGTCATCTCATCTGGCATAGTAGTGTGCTTTCATACTTGGCTAGAAAATAGCCATAGGAGAATCCAAACGGCTTACTTACGCCTACAGTAGCGTTATATATATTTGATTTCTGGTTGATCTGCTGGTGGCTGTACTTGCTGCAGTGCATCTACTAGCAAATTGTGAGCAATTTGTAGTGAGACTTGCGACCACTGTGTTTTGCGCTTAGTGACGCACATATCCATCGCAAAGACCGAAGTGGGAAAATTTATTAGGGGTTGGATTTCAATTAGGCACAGTCTGCCATTTCCTTTTTTATTTTACGTTTATTTTTTTAATAACTCAGCGTCATCTCATCTGGCATAGCAGTGTGCTTTCATACTTGGCTAGAAAATAGCCATAGGAGAATCCAAACGGCTTACTTACGCCTACAGTAGCGTTATATATATATTTGATTTCTGGTTGATCTGCTGGTGGCTGTACTTGCTGCAGTGCATCTACTAGCAAATTGTGAGCAATTTGTAGTGAGACTTGCGACCGCTGTGTTTTGCGCTTAGTGACGCACATATCCATCGCAAAGACCGAAGTGGGAAAATTTATTAGGGGTTGGATTTCAATTAGGCACAGTCTGCCATTTCCTTTTTTATTTTACGTTTATTTTTTTAATAACTCAGCGTCATCTCATCTGGCATAGCAGTGTGCTTTCATACTTGGCTAGAAAATAGCCATAGCAATAGGATAGCATCGTTTGGTTTTAAAAACTAAAAAACACAAAAAAAAACAAAAAACACAAAAAAAAGTTTAAAAAAAATTAAAGTTATAACTCTCATTTTCAAAATGTTTAACCCGAGGGCTAGGGGTAAAGGACGAGGGCGGGGACGTGGGCGTCCAACTACTGCAGGGGTCAGAGGCCGTGGTCCTGGGCGGGGTGAGACACCACCTGCTTATGAGGGAGCAGGGGAACGCCGCAGAGCTACACTCCCTAGGTTCATGTCTGAAGTTACTGGGACTCGTGGTAGAGCACTGTTGAGGCCAGAACAGTGCGAACAGGTGATGTCGTGGATTGCCGACAATGCTTCGAGCAATTTGTCCAGCAGTCAGTCTTCCACGCAGTCCACCCATGTCACCGAAATCGCCACTCCTCCAGCTCCTGCACCTCAGCCTCCTCCCCCCCAGTCTGCCCCCTCCCAGGAAAATTTGGCATTTGAACCGGCATACTCTGAGGAACTGTTTTCTGGACCCTTCCCACACTCACAAACCACTTGTCCGGTTGCTGCTGAGCAATTTTCCGATGCCCAGGTTTTCCACCAGTCACAGTCTGTGGGTGATGAAGACCTTCTTGACGTAGTGGAAGAAGTGTGTAAAGAGGTGTCCGACGATGAGGAGACACGGTTGTCAGACAGTGGGGAAGTTGTTGTCAGGGCAGGAAGTCCGAGGGGGGAGCAGACTGAGGGATCGGAGGATGATGAGGTGACAGACCCAAGCTGGGTTGATAGGCCGGGTGAACACAGTGCTTCTGAGACGGAGGAGAGTCCTCGACCAGAACAGGTTGGAAGAGGCAGTGGTGGGGCCAGATGGAGAGGCAGGGCCAGAGCTGGTGCATCAGCGCCAAATGTGTCAACTAGTGAAGCTCCCGTGGCGAGGGCTCCTGCGGCGAGGGCTAGATTTTCAGAAGTCTGGAGGTTCTTTAAGGAAACACCGGATGACCGACGGACTGTGGTGTGCAACATTTGCCAAACCAGGATCAGCAGGGGTTCCACCACTAATAGCTTAACTACCACCAGTATGCGCAGGCATATGAATGCTAAACACCCCACTCAGTGGCAACAAGCCCGTTCACCTCCGGCCGTGCACACCACTGCTCCTTCCCCTGTGTCAGCTGATAGTCAGCCCCCTGCCCAGGACCCTGCCACAAAAACCCCATCGTCGCCTCCACGATCCTCCACAGCATCCACCAGCGTTCAGCTCTCCATACCCCAGACGCTGGAGCGGAAACGCAAATATAGTGCAACCCACCCGCACGCCCAAGCCCTTAATGTCCACATCTCCAGATTGCTTGGCCTGGAGATGCTGCCCTATAGGCTAGTAGAGACCGAGGCCTTTCGCAACCTCATGGCGGCGGCCGCCCCTCGGTATTCGGTCCCCAGCCGCCACTACTTTTCCCGATGTGCCGTCCCAGCCCTGCACCAGCACGTGTCAGACAACATCATCCGTGCCATGACCAACGCCGTTTCTGACAAGGTCCACCTGACCACGGACACGTGGAGGAGTGCTGCCGGGCAGGGCCACTATATATCGCTGACGGCACATTGGGTTAACTTGGAGGCTGGGACCGAGTCTGACCCTGCGGCTGGTCATATACTGCCGACGCCGAGGATTGCGGGGCCTACCTCGGTCCAGGTGTTTCAGGCCTACTATGCCTCCTCCTCCTCCCACCCCTCCTCCACCTCCTCCTCCGAACTACCATCCGTGGGCATGGCGCCATCAGTCGGTAGCTCTAGGCACAGCAGCAGTGCCGTCGCTAAGCGACAGCAGGCGGTGCTCAAACTGCTGAGCCTAGGCGATAAAAGGCACACCGCCCAAGAACTATTACAGGGCATCACGGCGCAGACTGATCTGTGGCTGGCACCGCTGAACCTGAAGCCAGGCATGGTTGTGTGTGACAACGGCCGTAACCTGGTGGCGGCTCTGCAACTCGGCAGACTGACACATGTGCCATGCCTGGCCCATGTGTTAAATCTGATAGTTCAGCGTTTCCTCAAGACATACCCCAATCTGTCTGATTTGCTCACGAAGGTGCGCCGCATCTGTGCGCATTTCAGGAAGTCCAGCACAGATGCTGCCACTCTCAGGGCAGCGCAGCGCCGCCTCCAACTGCCCGCTCACCGACTGTTGTGCGACGTGCCCACGAGGTGGAATTCAACACTGACCATGTTATCCAGAGTTTACCAGCAGCGCCGAGCGATTGTAGACTGCCAGATGTCAACTTCCACCAGAACTGGTAGTCAGGTCAGTCAGCTTCCTCAAGTCTACAATGAGGAGTGGACGTGGATGTCTGATATCTGTCAGGTGCTGAGTAACTTTGAGGAGTCAACACAGATGGTCAGTGGCGATGCCGCCATCATCAGCCTCACCATCCCGCTGCTTGGCCTGTTGAAAAACTCTCTGATCAGCATGAAGTCGGAAGCTTTGCGCTCGTCACAAGAGACGGGGGAAGAAAATTCCCTTGTTGATAGCCAAAGCACCCTTAGGTCTGTTTCTCAGCGCATATCGGAGGAGGTGGAGGTGGAGGAGGATGAGGAGGAAGAGGAGGAGAATGTTGGCGAGACACAAGAGGGGACCATTGTTGAGTCCTTCACTGTTCAGCGTGTATGGGCAGAAGAAGAGAAGTTGGAGGAGGAGGAAATGGACAGTCAGGCCAGTGAGGGGAGTGAATTCTTACGCGTTGGTACTCTGGCGCATATGGCAGATTTCATGCTAGGCTGCCTATCCCGTGACCCTCGCGTTCAAAGAATTTATTCCAGCACCGATTACTGGGTGTTCACTCTCCTGGACCCACGGTACAAGCAAAATCTTTCCACTCTCATCCCTGGAGAGGAAAGGAGTGTGAGAATGCATGAATACCAGCAGGCCCTGGTGCACAAGCTGAAACAGTATTTCCCTTCTGACAGCGCTAGCGTGGTTCTGCGGGACAAGTAGTGAGGGAGAGTAGGCGAGCAGGCAGCTTGTCCAGCACTGGCAAGGGTACGCTTTACAAGGCTTTTGCCAGCTTTATGTCACCCCAGCAAGACACTGTCACCTGTCCCCAGTCTCGGCAGAGTAGGGCTGATCTTTACAGAAAGATGGTGAGGGAGTACGTAGCTGACCATACCATCGTCCTAAATGATCACACAGCTCCCTACAACTACTGGGTTTCAAAGCTGGACATGTGGCACGAACTGGCGCTGTACGCCTTGGAGGTTCTTGCCTGCCCTGCCGCTAGCATCTTGTCCGAGCGGGTTTTCAGTGCAGCTGGTGGCATCATCACCGATAAGCGTACACGCCTGTCGACTGACAGCGCTGACAGGCTGACGCTTATTAAGATGAATAAAGCCTGGATTTCTCATAATTTCCAATCTCCACCAGGTGAAGGAAGCTCAACCTGAATAATTTATCCACTCCTCCTCATTTTCCTCCTTCTCCTCCTCTTTGTACAGTAAAGCAGAGGAAACTGGCTATTTTTTGACAGGGCCCACTGGCTCTAGCTATAGTACTTTATGCATTTAATTTTTCTGGAGGGCCACCGACCCGGTCCTCTGTTTTAAACAATTTTTGGGAGTGCCACATACAGGCACTCAATCTATTCAATTTTTCTGGAGGGCCACCTACCTGCTCCTCTGGTTTGAAAACTTTTTTGGACTGCCACATACAGGCACTCAATCTATTTCATTTTTCTGGAGGGCCACCTACCTGCTCCTCTGGTTTGAAAACTTTTTTGGACTGCCACATACAGGCACTATCCAAATTAAATTGTCTCCATAGCAGCCTCCACACGTTGTCTCCATTGCTACCTCCAAAAGTCGTCCATATAGCTGCCTCCATACATCGTCCCTTTATCAAACGAGGTGTGTCAGGCAGAAATTTGGGTTGTTTTCATGGATTCCACATCAAAGTTGTTAACTTTGTCGCCACCCAGCTGTGTTATCCACAAAATATACTGGCAAACTTTTATCATTTACCAATATTATTTCAGCGCTTCTTGCGCTTCTGTTTACATTCCCCTCACCCGCCATATCCTAAACTTATAAGAACGCTACTACACTTGATCTTATACAAAAGGTTCTTAGAAGTGCTGTTTGGGGAGTAGCCTAGAGACACGGGCTTGGATTGGCGAAAGCTCGCCTGGCAGCGGAGCGCCAGCTCCATGCCAAGATCCAACTAACATAGTTTTAACTGCAGCACCTTTAATCTACTACTAGTTCACTGCCTCCATACATGGTCCCCTTATCAAACGAGCTGTGTCAGGCAGAATTTTGGGTTGTTTTCATGGCTTCCATGTTAACTTTGTCGCCACCCTGCTGTGTAATCCACAAAATAAACTGGCAAACTTTTATTATGTACCGGTATTATTTGAGCGCTTCTTGCTCACCTCCTTTGGTTCCTCTCTGCCACCCATTGGTTTGAAGCCTGAGTCCATTTAGGGTATGTCGCCATGCCACTCTCTAGCCTGCCGCTGCTGCCACTGCCTCTGCATGCCGTCCCCTATAGTGTCAGGGTCAATTATTGGATGTTTTAGATGCTATCTAGCTTCATTCTGTCACTCTGTCATGGCCATGCTGTTGCCCATAGTTTTGGCATAATGGTGCGATTAAGCAGCCTCAGAGGCATCCATGCATGCTGCCCCTGCTGTTTCCTGTCCATTTCCGTGGTGTTTCCATCCTTTTCTGAGGTTCCCAGGTGTTTGGCCAAGCTTCCCTGTGCAGAGCCTTGGTCCCCTTGAAAAATGCTCGAGTCTCCCATTGACTTCAATGGGGCTCGTTATTCGAGACGAGCACTCGAGCATCGGGAAAAGTTCGTCTCGAATAACGAGTACCCGAGCATTTTAGTGCTCGCTCATCTCTACATGTATACTATATGCCAAATCATCTGCTATTATTTTTATTTCCATAATTTTACAAAAGGTCCTGGCTCACTTTTTGCAGACAACCATTTATCAAGTCTTTGAATTTATACTTGTTAGAAGTGTAATATAAAGAATTAAAAGTATCAATTTCTAAGCACAGGGGGTAGGGTATGGTATGACCTTGTTGTCTGGTTCCTTATGATGTTTTTTGAGACTTTTTATTCGCAGTTGAGACAAAAAAGGCTAAAAAAGTAGTACAGAATACAGAAAGCAGATAAGGAGGATATAAATCTCCCCCTCCACCCCCCAAACACACCCCATTGTATTTGTAGTTGGATGTTTGTTTCTAATTGTTTTAATGTATTCTTTCTAAATTATCCATCACCATACTAAAAAGTCAGATCTATTTTGTTGGAGATACAGCAGAAAAAGTAATGCTGTTAAGTATGTTCCTAGATTTTGTAGGGAACAAAATATTTTTATATTTTACATTTTCTGCTTCAGGAAATAAAAATGCATACAAGCTTGGAACAGCTCCAGTAATTGAAATTCCATTGGCTATAAAGGGGTTCATCATATTAAAACTTTGTCTGTGATTGTGGCGGTAACTTACAGTGGGGCTGTAATGGGGAGACTAGACTCAGGGACCACACATACAACAGTGCACCCTAAAACTCCAGCCACCCAACATCCCAGATACGAAACAATACAAACAAACAAACAAATGAACACAATAATGGTGATGAACAATCTGGGTCACAATGGAAATAGCATATTCAGAGTGAGTTAACCGCTGTCTGTCCAGAACCAAGCTTCAGTGAGCTGGACATGGTTGGCTTGATCAGTGGCCCAGCACTAGAACACAGTTCAGACTGCTGGGTAGGGGTATCCATGTGGCTGTAGCTTGTAATAGAGCTGGAGAGGTGACTACACCTCCTCCAGCTTCAAGAGACCCACCCACACATCATCTGCTTATCAGAGAAACAGAGTGGAGGAGAGGAAGTGGAAACAGGAGGTAAGTGACTTGTGTGTTGTCAGTGATAGAGAGGGAACAGTGTGTGTGTTTTTAGTGGGAGAGAATGGATTTGTCTGAGGGGAGGAAGATTGTGTGTTGTCAGTGGGGGGAGCTTTTGTGTTATCAGTGAGGGAAGGATGTGTGTGTGTTTTCAGTGCTGGAGGGGGAACTTGTGTGTAGTCGGTGTGGGAGGGTGTGTGTGTGTTTTCAGTGCGGGAGGGGGAACTTGTGTGTAGTCGGTGTGGGAGGGTGTGTGTGTGTTTTCAGTGCGGGAGGGGGAACTTGTGTGTAGTCGGTGTGGGAGGGTGTGTGTGTGTTTGCAGTGCGTGAGGGGGAACTTGTGTGTAGTCTGTGTGGGAGCGGTGTGAGTTGTCTGAGAGGGATTGGGTGGGGGGAGTCTGTGTTATCTTATATAAATATCTTGTAACTATTTATGCAATATTCCTGGGGGCCAAGTATTTTGGCATTGTCATGGTGCAAATTTTTTTTAGAGATGAAGGGGCATGGTTATGTATGCCTGGCACTTCAAAATACCCAGCACTGTCCAGTACTATACATTATAGAATGGGTCCAGAGGCATTATTATAGTATTGATACTGGATGCGTAATTTCAAAGAAAAACGTTAAAAACATACCAGAGGGGCATACATCTGACTACTTTTATTTCCTTTTAAGGAGAAGCACTAAAGTTAGCTAAAGTGCAACTGTCCAGGCTCCTCCATGCTCACTTGGCGCAGAGATTTTGTGAAGCGGGAAATAATTGCAATTGCTGGTGGTTTGCTAGTAATTGCGATTATTTCAGGTCTTATTTTAATACTTTTGGTGACTTATTATACGGCTTAAAGAGATGGGGCTGCACTGCAGTATATTCTGAGCTTGCTGCTTAATTATAATAATCTTTATTTATATAGCACCATCAAATTCCATAGAGCTTTACAGATTCTGTGGAATATATACAAATAAAATAAGACATTACAGAGTAATGACTGTCATATGAAACAATAGGAGGGCTTAGAATGCATTTTAGTAAAAATGTGTGTGTGTGTGCAGAACTACTAAATTTACCCTGAATACCTTATTACGTTAAATACCTTCTTTCTTTGAGGAAATTGAGGACACAAAGATAGCAACAATAAAAAGACTTCCACCTAAATTACAACTTATTTAAATGTATTTTAATTGACTTTACCTCTTGATGTTGTGGTTTACTCCTCCTCCTCACTTTTGACCTGATGACATGTTATAAATTAACCTTGGCTCTACTATGTTACCGAAACTCACCTACAATAAGAATAAATAATAATAAATCTTTATTTACATAGCACAATCATGTTGCCCAGTATGGACGGAGTGCACAGGGTTACTTAGTGAAAAGAGATTTGTAGTTAGATGCAGTTAGGGATCGTGATAGGCCTGTCTGAAGGGATGGATTTTAAGAGCATGTTTGAAGTTACATACTAATCTGATAGTCCAGGGTAGGGCATTTCACAGAATCTGTGCAGCTTGGGACAGGTCATGAGTGGTAGATTCAAATTCAAGACCTGAAAAATATTAGATCTCGGTCAGTTTGAGGAGCACGGGTTAGGCGATAGACTTGAGATTCGAGAGGATCGGTGGAGAGGTGCATCATTGTGGAGAGCTTTGTGAACAAGGGTGACTTCAAACTGTATACAAGTAAGTTTATTAGTTAGTTCATGTATTCGAAAGGAGACGGGCAACCAATGCAGTGACTGCTGACTTGGAGTTTTGGTGATACCAAAGGCAGAAATTGAGAGGTCAGGGTTCGGTTGGTTATTGATGATGGAAAGACAAGAAATTCAGATTTAGAAAGATTAACCACTTCCTTACTGCTGTATGATTATAAATGTCATACAGCAGTAAGGGCTGTATGCAGAGGGCTCACATGATGAGCCCTCTTTTATATAGCTGATGCCTGCTGGTGATGCCGCTGTCAGTGTTGGCACCGATCATGGCAGTTAAACTGTTAGGTGCAGCAGTCAAACCAAACTTTTTTACTAAGGGTTCGGGAAACGCACTTTAGTTGGATTTTGGGATTTATGGGGATTTTGGCGCACCGGCGCCGGCTTTCATGCGACAGAAATGGGGGGGGGGGCGTCGTCGGACGTTCTGACTGATTCAGACTGAGCGCGGGATTTAATATTCCCATTGTGTCGCAACCAATGCACTTACATACACCGAGAAGAAGATGGTGAACTCCGGCGGACACATGCAGGAAATCAGGTGCACTTCAGATGAACTCTGTCGGCCGGGTAAGTAAATGTGCCCCATTGTGTATTGCAGTTTGTCAATAACACTAACAAAAAGAGGAAGGATAGTACAAAAATGGCTAAACAATAATCTATTGAGTGTGAATAATACAATTTATTTTATTGAGAGACCATAATTCTATGATCGTAATCTGCAGCAAGTAGCTAAAAGGTGAATATTGCACTATGACCAAAAGGGGTTTTTCCCTAGGTAGTGTTCAGTGTCAAGGGTTAAACAAATCACAAAATAAATTCCCATAACTTCCCTAAAGATACAGCTGCAAATTGCTGGTAGGACTGGCATACAGGCAGAGAGTATCAGGAGGCGCTGGCAGGAAAGATCCCCACGCGTATCGTCGTCAAGGGGTAAGTGACAGTGGACAAAGCAGACTCACCTTAAAGAGAACCTACCACCACGAATCTACCTATAAAGGTAGATCGGGTGGTAGGTGGATGTAAGGGACGTGAGGAGAGCTCTTTTTAGAGCTAATCCTCACGTCCCCGCTAACTTTAGGTACACTTTATTCCCCTAATATGTAGATTTCGTTATGCGGCTACTGGGGCGTGGAGTAGCCGGCACGAGGCTACACAGCGCGGCTACTCCACGCCCCAGTAGCCACATTACTCCTCCTACCCGGTTGCGCAGAACGCCGGCCGACGGCTGAGCAGTCCCAGCTCCGAGGCCGGAGCTACTGCGCATGCGCAGTAGCCGGCTTGTCGGACGAGGGCGCGCAGCTACGAGGAGCTGCGCGCCGCAAGCAACCGGGTAGGAGGAGTAATGTGGCTACTGGGGCGTGGAGTAGCCGCGCTGTGTAGCCTCGTGCCGGCTACTCCACGCCCCAGTAGCCGCATAACGAAATCTACATATTAGGGGAATAAAGTGTACCTAAAGTTAGCGGGGACGTGAGGATTAGCTCTAAAAAGAGCTATCCTCACGTCCCTTACATCCACCTACCACCCGATCTACCTTTATAGGTAGATTCGTGGTGGTAGGTTCCCTTTAAATGTGCTAGCCAAAAGAGATGCACCTGTTCGGCGTCCTCATCAATCCACAGTGCAAGTCCGGAAGTACGGACCAGTTCTAAGTAAAGTAAAGGCATACTATTGCGCTTGCGCGCCCCGGCCGGGGTTCAGTGTTTACACGGTTGCTATGCAATGAGGTACAACATACGGCGCAGCATTGAAAGTGAAATTATAAGAACGGCGCAGTGACAAGAAGGATAGAGTGGACAAAGATAACGGCGCAGTAATGGGAGAAATAGACATAGATAAGATATGGCTACCTGCACAGAGTTTAAGTGCATGTTAATATACTACGAAGTGCCACACTGTCAACCTATTGTACCTCCTAACATCTAGGACGAGTGTAATCCAAACGAAAGCATAAAATAATGCAAAAATTAATGTGTATTCAATAAAGTTTATTAATAAGACAAATTACTGGTTAAAAAACTTGGCCCCACAACAGGGGGAACACAAGGCAAAAACAGTTTGAAATCCAGGCAAGCAGATCAGGTAATTTAGACAATGTAGACAATGTAAGTAGATAATGATGCTATAATAGCCATAGAAATACATACTTGGTAGGGAATGGGAAACACAGAAAGGTGGCATATAAGCAGAAGGTAACAGTATAATTGTCAACAGTGTAAGAGCGGCTTACCCATATCGAACCTGATCGCTGCCTGGAAGTCAAACGCCTATCACGATCCCTAACTGCATCTAGCTACAAATCTCTTTTCACTAAGTGCCACACTGTGTAGCTTACCGCGTAACCATAAAAGTGGTTTGGTAAGTACTTGTAGAGTACAACGTGCAGCGCCAAGTTGGAGAAATTGCCCTAGCACCAGCTCCATCTTGCTCCAATACAGAATACAGCGAAATAGTGGGCAAGTACTTGACACCAGAACAGCAAAGGCTTGTCCATTTTTTACAACTAACCTAGCCTGGTATAATACTAAATAAATGTAACTTTGCTCAAAAAACACGCTCAGCTTGCAGAGAAACCACACCTGCCATATCCACAAGCCGCAAGTGGCAAGTGGCGAGAGCAGAATGTGGCCATATCAAACAAAATCCATAAATATAACTTTGCTCAACACTTTAGTGATCTACCAGCCGCTATCCTCTTAGCTAGTGGCGTAACTAGGTGTGGATAATATATTATATATATATATATATATATATATATATATATATATATATGAGTGCACATAAGGTATACATGGACAGTCCATAATATAGAAGACACAACTAAAGGCTAGCTATATATATAAGTACAGCCTGGTCCATAACTACAATGAAGCATGTGGTGATTATAAAGCAATGACCTGGGATGGGCTACTATAGAATCCGTATGTACATCAGTGACATGGAAGCTTTATTCAGATAGCTAAACTCCTCATATCCAGGCACTACAATTACTCTGTACAGGTCAATGCTGGTCCACTTAGACCAGGAATGTGGGGGATTCGCACCTATCATGGTCTGTAAATCGCAGTAAGATGTAGGCCATCAAGGCTATTGAGAACCGAGATTATAAGAGACTAGTAATAGTGCAGCCTCCATCTTTGATCCTGTACATGTGCTCTCTCCGGGCATCTCCTCTCTCCTTAGTGTATAATACATGTGACCTCCCCATAACAAGCAGAGTAATGGTGGACATCTTCCCTCAGTCTCTATCCAAAAGGACAGGACTCCTGAAGAAGCTCCAGTATGGAGCTTGTGATTGCTTTGCCATATATGTGCCATGAGGATTAGTACTAAAATAGCCATGTGTACCTGTCACGGTTACACTCGCGATCCTCGGTACGGATTGCAGGTGCACCCGTGCCTGCTGCCCCGGTCCTCGATCCCCCTGCCCTCACCTACCTCTCCTGGCTTCGGCCTGTACTCTGGCTGCCAGCGTGTAGGCCGCACGCTTCTTCCCTGCAGTTGCGCGCTCCCACCACTAGGGGGTTCCCGTGTCCTGTGGCGGTCCTGGTGTCCTGTGGCAATCCTGGTATCCTGTGGCGGTCCGGTAATCCAGTAGCCTTCAGAGGTCCTGCCATCCGAGGTCCTGTGGTCCTGCCATCCGAGGTCCTGTGGTCCTGCCATCCGAGGTCCTGCCATCCGGGGTCCTGTGGTCTTGCCATCCGGGTCCTGCCATCCGAGGTCCTGTGGTCCTGTCATCCGAGGTCCTGCTATCCGAGGTTCTGTGGTCCTGCCTGCCCCGTGTTCCTACCTTGGTTGCCGCCGCGGGCCTAGTCGCACCCGTGGAGCGACCTGGTGACTCCCCATCGCAGAAAGACCATCCCGCTTTGCAGCGGGCTCTGGCGGCGACCAGTAGTTCACTTAAGACTCCGCTCCCGGGTTGCGGCTAAGGTTGTTATCTCCTGCGGTGGTCCAGGGAGTCCACTGACTATTCCCCTGAGACTGTGACAGTACCTGTGACATAAAGGTACAAATGCAACCTTAAACCGTCTACAAGAGGTCATTACCCTCATGTAATGTGATATATGCCTCATGTAAATTAGTGATATGTACAGTGTGTGAGGTAAGTACACCCTTATATAAATCAGAGATAAGTACTGATTGTGAGGTAGGTACATTCTCATATAAACCAGTGATATGTACAGTATGTGAGGTAAGTACCCCCCTCATATAGATCAGTGATATGTACAGTGTGTATAAATCAGAGATAAGTACTGAGTGTGAGGTAGGTACATTCTCATATAAATCAGTGATATGTACAGTATGTGAGGTAAGTACCCCCTCATATCGATCAGTGATATGTACAGTGTGTGAGGTAAGTACACCCTCATATAAATCAGAGATAAGTACTGAGTGTGAGGTAGGTACATTCTCATACAAACCAGTGATATGTTCAGTATGTGAGGTAACTACCCCCCTCATACCGATCAGTGATATGTACAGTGTGTGAGGTAAGTACACCCCCATATAAACCAGTGATATGTACAGTGTGTGAGGTAAGCACACCCTCATATAAATCAGTGATATGTAAAGTGTGTGAGGTAACTACTCCTCATATACATTAGTGCATTATGCAGTATGTAAAGCAATAAGCTCACATATCAGCCATGTATGTAGTATGTGAGGTGACCTGGGCAGATACATGGTTAGTTATCTCCTTATATACAGCGCTGTATACACCGAGGAAACCTGCCCCTATATACATACCGTATATATCGGCATATAAGATGACTTTTGAAGACAGAAAAATCTTCTGTCTAGTCTGGGTTCGTCTTATACGCCGGTAATCGCGACCGCCCGCCGTGTATTCACGGCGGCGGTCGGGTCGCGCTGCATGGAGAGGGCTCACGGGCTGAGCCCTCTCCATAGCCGGTAAGTCTTTGCTGCATATTGCAGCAAAGGCTTACCGGTAGCACCGATCGCGGGTGCTTTCACCGCGATCGCCGCCGGCAATGCTGCCGGAGGCTTCAAAAAGATAACGCCAGGTGGGCGCGGATCTTCGCTCCCAGATGAGGTCGCGGGGAGCGGTGATCCGTTGCCATGACAGCATCGGGTCTCTCGAAGGCCCAAAGCTGTCTCGTTTTAACCCATTCATTACAATGTGCTATCAGCACATTGTAATGAATGAGGAGGAAAATCCCCATATACTGCCATACTGTAGTATGGCAGTATATGATAGGATCAATCAGACAACCTAGGGTTAAAGTACCCTAGGGAGTCTGAAAAATAGTAAAAATAAAAATATAAAAAAGTTAAAAAAAAAATTATAATTAAAAAACCTAAAATTTCACCCCCCTTTCCCTAGCAATGACATAAATATAAATAAACAGTAAAAATCATAAACACATCAGGTATCGACGCATCCTAAAATGCCCGATCTATCAAAATATGATAACGGTTTTTCAATGCGTTTAACCTCGTAACGGAAAATAGCGCCCAAAGTCGAAAATGGCACTTTTTAGCCATTTTGAAAAATATAAAAAAATCTATAAAAAGTGATCAAAAGGTCGTACAGTCCTAAAAATTATATCATTGAAAATATTATCTAATTTCGCAAAAAATGACACCACTCACAGCTCTGTACACCAAAGTATAAAAAAGTTATTAGCACCAGAATTTGGCAAAATCAAAAAAATAATTTTTGTACAGGAGGTTTTCATTTTTGTAAATGTATGAAAACATTATAAAACCTATACAAATTTGGTATCCCCTTAATTGTACTGACCCAAAGAATAAAGTAGACATGTCATTTGGGGCGCTCAGTGAAAGACGTAATATCCAAGCCCACAAGAAAATGGCGCAAATGCGTTTTTTCACCATTTTCATTGCATTTGGAATTTTTTTCCCGCTTCTGAGTACATGGCATGGAATATTTAATAAAATAAAAATTTAAGGTACAGCATGGTAACATTTACAGTAAAATGGACGATGGTAATGTTGTTGTTGTATGCCTTATGTTTATGAGCGACAGTTTTCCTGCTATATACCTGCATGTCATAAGAATTTAAATTAAAAAAAGGACCATGTTAAATTCAAATCATTTTTTTTTTTTTTTTTTTTTACCGGTGTTTTGTATGCATTGGAAAAGGGGTAGTCTTATACGGCGAATATATCTTAAACTCTATATTTTAACAGGAAAGTAGGGGGGTCGTCTTATACACCAGGTCGTCTTATACGCCGGAATATACAGTAAGTGTCTGTATGTACTAATCATGGAGCATCTCCAGCACATGTGAGGAGCAGGAACATGAGGACACATGGACTCCCATCCTGCCACAGCTGCCATGTGTAAGATAGCTGGGAGCAGATACATGGGGAGACCTGAACTATCATGTCCACATTACACTAGTAAATAAATAAAGCTCCCATGTAGCATAAAGCAGCCATATCTATAGTGTGAGGTACACTCTTACAGATATCACAGCCAGAGCTGCAAGGTATACTATAGCTAGGAGCAGATACATGAGGAGACATGGCGGCTTCTTACATACCTTCAGCCATGTGCACATTACATCAGGTAATACTGCTCCCCTGTAACATTAACCAGTCATAATCTATTGTTAGGGGTTATAAGTGCAACAACCCCCACCGGGGCCTAGCCTTTTCTCGGGGCCTGGAGTCAGCCGGGGCCCGCAGTACCTGAGTGGCTGGCGGTTGCGGCCTAGGCACGCTAGTGTCACGGTGCTTGGTATGGAGAACCGGAGGGCTGTCCTACAGCCTGGCAGGTCTCCAGCAGGGTGGTGTTGGCAAGAAATGATGAGGGAGAGGCTGCTATAGCGGTTCTCCCTGGGGCAACCCTTTGATGTCTAGAGTATGAGTCTCTGTGTAGTGGACAGGGTGCCTGTGATGGTGGCAGCCGTAGTAGCAGGGACCAGACGGAGGCAGAGGTTGAACAAAAACAACTTACAGTTCTTTATTGGAACCGACAGGAACCGTAGCAACGTGCCTTAACAGGATGGTGGAATGCTGGAGATGTAGTTGGAGGGAGCCACAGGAGGGATCCTCAGCCTGGATGCAAAGGGCAGGCTGGGAGGTAGCTGTGTCCTGGAAGGATGCTTCAGCTTTATCCTGGATTGCTTCAGGTATCACCCTTGAAGGTAGGATGATACCCCTTTCCTCTCGCTAACTAGCTATTAGCTCCATGCTTCAGGCAGGGAGCTGGGCTCACCTGCTCTGGTCTGGTATGCTGGCTGAACAGACTCCTCAGAGTCTGTACTGGAGTAACTCCAGTCTGCTTCTGAGCTACTGCTCAGCTAACTGCTCTCTAGAACATTCCTGGCCAGGGGTTTTGTTACTCCCCACTGGTAAGGTGGTGGCTACTCCTCCAATTACATCTCAGCTCACAGAAACAGAGTGTAACACATGTGATTGGCTGACACATATTACATCACAGGAAACAATTAACTCCTGCCTTACCAGGCAGGGTCTACCACTGCAGAGTTCATCTGTGTCATCTAGTGTTATGTAGTGACATGATGTGAGGCTAATCAGACCCTACACAGGCTGCAAGCTACATGGTGGGACGTATTCGCAACCACTCCTCTGCCTTGCATCGGCGATTGTGTTGCATAAGCTCACAGATATCACAGCCAGAGCGGCCATGTGTAAGATGGCTGGGAGCAGGTACATGAGGCGACATGGAGACATGATCTCCTGTGATAATTATTAATTCCTGAGGTAAAATTCCTCCCATATATGATGTGGAAGCTGAGTCTACCCTGGTACATGATGTGTGAGGTGTATGTGGTGACAACAGAGGATATAACAGGGTAACCTCAGTGTTATACTTGCTGAGTCTGTCAGACATGTTTCTTACTGTGTTCAGTCAGTGGCAGCAGAGCACGAGCCAGGAGCACAACTCCTGCATCTGGTCCGTGTGTTGCTATGGTCCTGGCTCTGCCAGTGTACGTACAAGCTAAGAATCTTTGATCAGGCCCATGGTTGCCCAACAGGATTGTGGTTGCAGGAGATGCGACCACGATCTGGGGGTCGGTCATAGATAGTTAGCATGCCAGAAGTGGCCTGCAGGCCATATAATGCCTGCCCCTGGGGTATTGGAAACTGTCAACAGCTAAAAATTACAGTCCTTGTGACATGTTTGCTTTAAGTATGGTTTTTTCATTGACCTGGAAGTTTAATTTCTTCATGCACGTCCCTCTATATTTTTACTTGTTTCTAATAAAATTAAAATTTATATAACCACTGCCTTAGACTTCTGCGATACGTGGAAAACTACAGCAAAAGCACAAGACATTCCACTCTGTTATATTTTTATGGGTCTGTTTATCCGAATGTCTTTTCCTTTCAATAACCACAGCTCATCAGATTTTATAAGGGTTCATGGTGTTCTTTGACTTCTAGAAACTTCTAAGACCATGTTTTAACTGACTTTCTCTTTTCAAGGAAAATTACCAACGATTGAAGAGTTTGTTTGTAGCTGAGCGTGTGCTGAAGGTCTGCTATTGACATTTACTATATGGTGATAGGGTCCTTTATTATAAAGTCATTCAGCTGTAACATGCTGGAAATCCTGTCAGTTTTCAGTATTCAATTCCCTGCAGTGCCATCACAGAAGAAATAAATAAAGTTTAACATGGTGCCCTTTCAAGTGGTTCAGGCTCACAGCATTTTGGGGGGAATTTATTTTGACTTTCAGATAGAAAACTAGCGTAGTTTTTTTTTCTCCTTGCTCCAGCTGTTGCACCATATTTATTAAGGGTCAGCCACAATATCGGTGGTTCTCCGACACTCACAATTTATTTTTTTTTTTTAGTGCACAATTTGGACACCGCTTTAGAATCTGCGCATCTTCCTGCGCATCTAGCTTTCAGACACATTTTATTGGCGCACATTCAGAGCTGCCAAAAGCTGGTCTACGGAGTTCCATTTCATCTTCATGAATGTGGAGACAGTTCTAAAAATTTTCTGTCCTGCACCAATTCATTGACCCCTTGCCCTACAATCTTACATCCCATTGAAAATTATTTTAATTATTTTAATTTGAGCAACAAGAACATGGACCCTGCGCCCCAGGAAATTTGTCGATTATTTGCACATGTTCTTTTCATGGCCATATTATTTTTAATTTATTCAATAACAACAAATTTCTTTTACTGAACTAGAAAACTTAAAACGAAGGGTGTGGGTGAAAAGCACAAGCCTTGGAAATATTTGTAGTGCACCTTGAGCTATCTATGCATCTATCTACCGACAGAGACAGTTTTGTAGTGTATGCGTCAAACACAGTACACTACCAGAAATCTTTGCACAAACCCTTTGCAACCTTTTAACACTGAAGGTGCAAAACTCGACTATTACCTTTTTTTTTCACTCAATAAGGGAGATTTTCTCAATGCTTGCATTTCCTACACTGGTATAGATCTTGTCTGCCCTGAAGTAAGATAATACTTATTTACTAAGGAGGTATAAATTAGGTACATGTAAAGATTTTTTAGGTTTATGCAATCAATTGGTGCAAATGATATTTTTTCCTATGAAAAAGGCACAGGTCTTCCTTCCGGAATGCTGTCTAACCATTGCTCCTCAACTGTCAAGGTCCTCATGCATAGGACCGTGTCTACATTCGGGGGACTAACAACAGGTGCACTCACCTCATGTTGACTTGTAAATGACCGGCGGCTATTAAGCACATTCACAATGAGATCTTGTGCCCAATAGAGGGTTATGGGGCCAGGTCATAACTGAAGTTTGTGCAGGTGGTCACTGCCTCTGCACTTGGTCATGTGCATGAAGTCAAAGTACATCTCTAGAACTTCTGATCTATATTAATAAAAATAATAGTAATTCTTTATATAGTTATATAGCGCACACAGATTATGCAGCGCTGCACAGAACTTGCCAAATCAGCCCCTGTCCCCAATGGGGCTCACAATCTAATCAACCTACCAGTATGTTTTGGAGTGTGGGAGGAAACCCACGCAAACACAGAGAGAACATACAAACTCTTTGCAGATGTTGACTTGGGTGGGACTTGAACCCAGGACTCCAGCGCTGCAAGGGAGAAGTGCTACCCACAGGCTCTGCTCTATTTTTATCCAAATTGATTGGTATTCATGAAACCTACTATGCTCCAATACCGAAGGTGAACTCCTCCACCAGCACAAAATGACTTATTATTGTACTTAAGCTGATGATGGTGTATGTTTATATGTGTGTCTCATATGTCACATTATCATTGTGATTTCACTGCATTTTCCAATGTCCGTGGGAAGCTTTTCTTGTCAGAAACCTGGGTGCTGTCACCAATTAAAACATGGTTAACATGGATGTCACAAGAGGTGCTAGATTTATAAAATGAGATATTTTTTGATGTGGCTGAATTTAGATTAACCTGCTGATTTTCTGAAGCTTTCCTTCGAGCATCCAAGGTTCTCTCAGTATAAGACAAAAGTGTTGCAGAATGAAACGTGGAGGATGTTTTTCCTGGAATGAACACTGCCCGAGGGAGAGGACTTTAAGCATCACAGCTGTATATGATGCAAGGAGTCCCACAGCATTCTCGCAGACAATTGATCCATACTATAATGATGGTTTCAGGATGTACTGTATATAATTTTGATTCTTGGTGCCCTGTCCTTGAGGCAGCATTTGGTCTGCTGTAAAATTTGGCTCCCACAAGGACCACATTCACGGAATGAACACTCATCTGAAGTTAGACTAGTATCTAAATTACAGGCAGTGCATATTAGTCATTAAGCGACCACATGTTTTGATGATTAGTTTTTGTGTGCTGTTTTTAAAGTGGTTGAAAAAAAATTGCAGGACTTTCTATGTTGTATCCTATTATAATCCACACCTGGTGACTGTATGCAAAAGCGTGAAGATGAAAATGCACCCTTATAAGTTCATGTTCATATCTTTGAAATAATACAATTTAATATTCAGCCAATTCACTCACAAAGCAAATATAAAAAAAATACTTACACCCAAAGCATATTGTTTCAATGGATGAAAGCCCATAAATTGTATTTCCTATGTAACTAGATATCAAAGATCATAATACACTCCGCTTTTTTCCTTCCCTTTCCTTTCTTTCAGCACAGAAACGTTTCATTTCCTGTGGAGTTTTTCTAAGAATCGTTGCTATTTTTATTACCAGTGAAGTGAAGCCAGGAGTATATTCTGCTATAACCTAAAACATGTCTCTTACTTCTACACTTCCTAGTCACTATAAAAGATGTGAAATGCTTTCAAACATTTTCTATGAAAATGAACTTTTTAGGTTATTGACGGTTTCATAAATAACTGCTTCCTGTTATTATGATTCTTGGATATAATTACTGGCGAAAAAATCATCTTTGCTATAAAATAGCACAGAGAAAAGGGATGTATGAAAACAGGTATTTGCTACACTGGATTTGATATTACATGAACGCAGAACAGTCAAAAGTTTATGCAATGTTCAGACAAGGCAGAACGGCTTTTAGTCTTCTTAATTGGTAAACCCTTACTGTAACTACTAAATACAGTTTTCAGCCTTGGATGTTAGATTATAAAGATGTAGTTTGTAACCGCTTTAAACAATCTCTGTTCGCTGTTGAAAAGTTCCACAATGTATTCACTGGCAATTGAAATGAAATCATTGAATAGCTCTCCGCTTAGCACAATGCTCATTGTCTGCGCGCATGTATCCTTGACCTTCCGCGCTCCTGTTCACTGCTTTTCAATACAGAACTCATGTCAGGACACTGGATGCATGACTCATGTTACATTACAGTTTGTATTTATTCAATTAGCTTAACCGTTATGTTATCAGAACCCTGACCTGGAATATTTCATGAGCTATTTATTTATATGCTATGGTGATCACAGAGCCTAAGAGCACAGGCCTTACTATATGTAAATTATAATACAAAAATGGAGTCTTAAATGAAAAAGGTCTTAAAAGTTAGAGTAGGTATTTTCTGTTTAGAGCTAGTCAACCTTGGCTGCTGTCATGTGTTACCTTTTTGTCAGTCGCATTACAGAAATACAGGTTAGGGAATGATGAATTATGAAAATATAGAAAACATCACATTCCCTGTGTGTTATCTCTTTCCAAGTAAGGTAACTTTTTTTTTGCAGTGCATTAAGACCATTCACATTGAATGTCAAAACCTTCATTCTAATAAGAGTTTATTTTAACATTCCTAAACTTTTGCCATTCAAAAGAAAAAAGAACATAGTGAGAAAGCCCACTATGTGTGAATGTGATGGTTGTCAATACCATGACTGTCACACCGCAGGCTACACAGAATTGTCAAAAGCACTTTCAGAGCAATATTCCATAATTCACTACATTCAGGGCAGTTTCAAGGTCATTTGACCAAAAGGGAGAGAACCAGAAAGTGCCCCCCACACGACCTGAACAAATAATCTTTAGAGTATTCGGCTACATTCACATCATGTTTTAGAGTGATGTGTCCTTAAAATGGAGGGCAGAAAAAAACAGTTTATACTCATACTGTGGGAAGTGTCCTACACTTCAGCCCCACTCTCCTGAAAGCGGGAGGAGTGAACAAATAAAGAAGCGAGTGATTGGCTGCTGCTGGTGTTCAGGGTGTTTCCCTAGTGACATTGAAGACCTTATATAAACAGTTATGTCACTCGGGTCCTCCAATAGCATACGCTCAGGGGAGGCTGGTGACAGATTCCATACAGTGGCATCCACCCCCCATAGGCTATTACCTCTGCTAAGTGTATACACCACGAGAAGCAGGATGCTATATAGAGGGCTGCAGCATCTTTCTATCCAGATTTTCCAGCAGGATTTGACTTATACTGAATAAACGGAGGCACAAAACAGACGCCCACCTGCCAGTATAAGTGTGTAGACACATTCAGCATGCACACTTGGAGCTTTTGAAAAATGTATTAAAAAAACAAGCTGTGAATGAAGCCTTAATAATTTGAGCCGATTCTAGACTATTTGCTGCATGAGGCGAAAATTGAAATGCCGACACCCACACCGGACCACCTGCCATATCGAATTTACAGACAAATATTTAAAAAGCATCTACAACTTGATAAAAAATAGTCACTATGACTGACACCACACATGCTAAGAGCTAGTGCTCGTTAAGTGACACAGACAATAGTGACATCTAGTACCTCACAGGTGACAATCTGCTCCATGAAGAAGAGAACTTCATTACGTCTTCTCCCGTACATGAATGTTGAATTTGCTGCCAGACGTCTGCAGCTCTCAGCACAACATCTCTGCACTACACCCGTAAAGTACCAGTCACTTACAGTATAAAGTCAACAAGATAACGGTGTGTCCCCAATGCATATAAACCTCACGCCACAATGGACCACTCTGAGCACACAATGGATATAGAATCCACATTGTGGCTCTTCTTCATTTATTATAATATATACTATTAATTAATTATAGAACATATAGCACCCCCATTTCTTATATATATTGGACACTACTAGACTGACTATGGACCCCATAATAAAATATATGCAAATAAATGCAAAAAAAATGTCAGCACTCCAAGATGTGAAAAAATAGGGTGTTTATTCCACTTCTAGCTAGTCCACTCCAGTCACGCTCCCACGTCACAGTTCGCGCCCTCTTCATCTTCCCGGCTGCTCTCCTGCCTTCTGCTCTGTGTCGGGACACATGTAGCATGACATTACGTCATCCCACGGTGCCTGGGTCCTACAGAGCAATAAAGCGACACACAGGGTCGGCTCCAGGTTTCAGTAAGCACCTGGGAGACAGCGCCTCAGTGGGCCCCTTTGCAGTGAACTCACGTAGTGACATTAAAAATTCAGAAACTAAAACAGCCTCTTGTTCCCCAAAATATTCCCTAGTTTATCATACCAACAACCCCCTCATAGGTATTTTATATAAAGCCCCACTCAACCCCTATGGATTCAATAAATACAGCCCCTCACCCCATGGAGCTCTGCACATTTGATTTTCCATGTGGGCAATATCGCCCACATTGTGGTCTCTTATTTTGCTGCCTCCCTGAAGGCTTGGGCATCTACCACATGGCAGATTATTCGAAAATCCATCACTTTTTCATATTTTTTTGTGTCGTTTGATGGGAAGCGGGAAAAAAAATTCCAAATATAGTAAACGTGACAAAAATAACACTTTTGCACCATATTCTTATGTTCCCTGTTTTCACAGCTTTCAATTATCACTCTAAATGACACCTCCTCTTTATTGTTTGGGTTGGTGTAATTACAGGAATAGCAAATTTATACAGGTTGTCAGGGGCGGACTGGCCATAGACTTTACCGGGAGTATTCCCGGTGGGCCGCTGCCCATAGCAGCTGATGGGGCCGGTCCCCTCCTCCTCAGTACATGCAGGGCCGGGCCCCTCCTCCTCTCCCTCACTACATGTGCCGCTGTCGGCCAGATCACTTCCTATGCTCAGGCTCCTGCACTGCCCTCCCTTTCCTGATGCATCCATATGATAAACTAACCTCATGATATGGATGCACAACAGGGGTGGCAGTGCAGGAGCCTGTTCTCCCCTGCAGATGTCAGCCCTAGCGCTGAGCTCCCCACAGGCCCGGCCCTGCACTTTACACAAGAGGCCACGCCCCCACAGCACAGCCCGGGCCTAGCAGCATGGAGGAAGAGGTGAGTGCTGGAATGTGTGTGTGAAGATGGGGCTGGTGCCTGCTGTGTGTGTATATGGGAGATGGAGCTGGTGTCTGCTGTGTGTGTGTATGGGAGATGGGGCTGGTGTCTGCTGTATGTGTGTATGGGAGATGGGGCTGGTGCCTGCTGTGTGTGTGTATGGGAGATGGGGCTGGTGCCTGCTGTGTGTGTATGGGATATGGGGCTGGTGCCTGCTGTGTGTGTATATGGGAGATGGGGCTGGTGCCTGCTGTGTGTGTGTGTGTGTATGGGAGATGGGGCTGGTGCCTGATGTGTGTGTGTGTGTATGGGAGATGGGGCTGGTGCCTGATGTGTGTGTGTGTGTATGGGAGATGGGGCTGGTGCCTGATGTGTGTGTGTGTATGGGAGATGGGGCTGGTGCCTGATGTGTGTGTATGTGTATGGGAGATGGGGCTGGTGCCTGATGTGTGTGTATGTGTATGGGAGATGGGGCTGGTGCATGCTGTGTGTGTGTATGGGAGATGGGGCTGGTGCATGCTATGTGTGTGTATGGGAAATGGGGCTGGTGCCTGCTGTGTGCGTGTATGGGAGATGGGGATGGCGCATGCTGTGTGTGTGTATGGGAAATGGGGATGGCGCATGCTGTGTGTGTATGGGAGATGGGGCTGGTGCCTGCTGTGTGTGTATGGGATATGGGGCTGGTGCCTGCTGTGTGTGTGTATATGGGAGATGGGGCTGGTGCCTGCTGTGTGTGTGTGTGTGTATGGGAGATGGGACTGGTGTCTGATGTGTGTGTGTGTGTATGGGAGATGGGGCTGGTGCCTGATGTGTGTGTGTGTGTATGGGAGATGGGGCTGGTGCCTGCTGTGTGTGTGTGTGTATGGGAGATGGGGCTGGTGCCTGATGTGTGTGTATGTGTATGGGAGATGGGGCTGGTGCATGCTGTGTGTGTGTATGGGAGATGGGGCTGGTGCATGCTGTGTGTGTGTATAGGAGATGGGGCTGGTGCATGCTATGTGTATGTATGGGAGATGGGGCTGGTGCCTGCTGTGTGCGTGTATGGGAGATGGGGATGGCGCATGCTGTGTGTGTATGGGAAATGGGGATGGCGCATGCTGTGTGTGTATGGGAGATGGGGCTGGTGCTTGCTGTGTGTGTGTATGGGAGATGGAGCCGGTGCCTGATGTGTGTGTGTGGGAGATGGGGCTGGTGCATGCTGTGTGTGTGGGAGATGGAGCTGGTGCCTGCTGTGTGTGAGTGTGTGTATGGGAGATGGGGCTGGTGCCTGCTGTGTGTGTGTGTATGGCAGATGGGGCTGGTGCCTGCTGTGTGTGTGTGTGTGTATGGGAGATGGGGCTGGTGCCTGCTGTGTGTGTATGGGAGATGGGGCTGGTGCCTGCTGTGTGTGTATGGGAGATGGGGCTGGTGCATGCTGTGTGTGTATGGGAGATGGGGCTGGTGCCTGCTGTGTGTGTATGGGAGATGGGGCTGGTGCCTGATGTGTGTGTATGAGAGATGGGGCTGGTGCCTGCTGTGTGTGTATGGGAGGTGGGGCTGGTGCATTCTGTGTGTGTGTATGGGAGATGGGGATGGTGCATGCTGTGTGTGTGTATGGGAGATGGGGATGGTGCATGCTGTCTGTGTGTATGAGAGATGGGGCTAGTGCCTGATGTGTGTGTGGGGACATGGAGCTGGTGCATGCTGTGTGTGTGTATGGGAGATGGGGCTGGTGCATGCTGTGTGTGTAAGGGAGATGGAGCTGGTGCCTGCTGTGTGTGTGTGTATGGGAGATGGAGCTGGTGCCTGCTGTGTGTGTGTACGGGAGATGGGGCTGGTGCCTGATGTGTATGGGAGATGGGGCTGGTGCCTGCTGTGTGTGTGTGTATGGGAGATGGGGCTGGTGCCTGCTGTGTGTGTGTATGGGATATGGGGCTGGTGCCTGCTGTGTGTGTGTATGAGAGATGGGGATGGCGCATGCTGTGTGTGTGTGTGTGTATGGGAGATGGGGCTGGTGCCTGATGTGTGTGTATGGGAGATGGGGCTGGTGCATTCTGTGTGTGTGGGAGATGGAGCTGGTGTCTGCTGTGTGTGTGTGTGAGAGATGGAGCTGGTGCCTGCTGTGTGTGTGTATGGGAGATGGGGCTGGTGCATGCTGTGTGTGTATGGGAGATGGGGCTGGTGCATTCTGTGTGTGTGGGAGATGGAGCTGGTGTCTGCTGTGTGTGTGTATTGGAGATGGGGCTGGTGCCTGCTGTGTGTGTGTGTATGGGAGATGGAGCTGGTGCCTGCTGTGTGTGTGTGTGTATGGGAGATGGGGCTGGTGCATGCTGTGTGTGTATGGGAGATGGGGCTGGTGCCTGCTGTGTATGTGTGTGTGCATGGGAGATGGGACTGGTGCATGCCGTGTGTGTATGGGAGATGGAGCTGGTGCATGCTTTGTGTGTGTATGGGAGATGGAGCTGGTGCCTGCTGTGTGTGTGTATGGGAGATGGGGCTGGTGCCTGATGTGTATGGGAGATGGGGCTGGTGCATGATGTGTATGGGTGTGTATGGGAGATGGGGCTGGTGCCTGCTGTGTGTGTGTATGGGAGATGGGGCTGGTGCCTGCTGTGTGTGTATATGGGAGATGGGGCTGGTTCCTGCTGTGTGTGTGTATGGGAGACGGGGATGGCGCATGCTGTGTGTGTATGGGAGATGGAGCTGGTGCCTGATGTGTATGTGTATGGGAGATGGGGCTGGTGCATGCTGTGTGTGTGTGTTGGAGATGGGGCTGGTGCATGCTATGTGTGTGTATGGGAGATGGGGCTGGTGCCTGCTGTGTGCGTGTATGGAAGATGGGGATGGCGCATGCTGTGTGTGTGTGTGTGTATGGGAAATGGGGATGGCGCATGCTGTGTGTGTATGGGAGATAGGGCTGGTGCCTGCTGTGTGTGTATGGGAGATGGGGCTGGTGCCTGCTGTGTGTGTATGGGAGATGGGGCTGGTGCATGCTGTGTGTGTATGGGAGATGGGGCTGGTGCCTGCTGTGTGTGTATGGGAGATGGGGCTGGTGCCTGATGTGTGTGTATGAGAGATGGGGCTGGTGCCTGCTGTGTGTGTGTATGGGAGGTGGGGCTGGTGCATTCTGTGTGTGTGTATGGGAGATGGGGATGGTGCATGCTGTGTGTGTGTATGGGAGATGGGGATGGTGCATGCTGTCTGTGTGTATGAGAGATGGGGCTAGTGCCTGATGAGTGTGTGGGGACATGAGCTGGTGCATGCTGTGTGTGTGTATGGGAGATGGGGCTGGTGCATGCTGTGTGTGTATGGGAGATGGAGCTGGTGCCTGCTGTGTGTGTGTGTATGGGAGATGGAGCTGGTGCCTGCTGTGTGTGTGTACGGGAGATGGGGCTGGTGCCTGATGTGTATGGGAGATGGGGCTGGTGCCTGCTGTGTGTGTGTGTATGGGAGATGGGGCTGGTGCCTGCTGTGTGTGTGTATGGGATATGGGGCTGGTGCCTGCTGTGTGTGTGTATGAGAGATGGGGATGGCGCATGCTGTGTGTGTGTGTGTATGGGAGATGGGGCTGGTGCCTGCTGTGTGTGTGTATGGGAGATGGAGCTGGTGCCTGCTGTGTGTGTGTATGGGAGATGGAGCTGGTGCATTCTGTGTGTGTGGGAGATGGAGCTGGTGTCTGCTGTGTGTGTGTGTGTATTGGAGATGGGACTGGTGCCTGCTGTGTGTGTGTGTGTGTATGGGAGATGGAGCTGGTGCCTGCTGTGTGTGTGTGTGTATGGGAGATGGGGCTGGTGCATGCTGTGTGTGTATGGGAGATGGGGCTGGTGCATTCTGTGTGTGTGGGAGATGGAGCTGGTGTCTGCTGTGTGTGTGGGAGATGGAGCTGGTGCCTGCTGTGTGTGTGTATGGGAGATGGGGCTGGTGCATGCTGTGTGTGTATGGGAGATGGGGCTGGTGCATTCTGTGTGTGTGGGAGATGGAGCTGGTGTCTGCTGTGTGTTTGTGTGTGTATTGGAGATGGGGCTGGTGCCTGCTGTGTGTGTGTGTATGGGAGATGGAGCTGGTGCCTGCTGTGTGTGTGTGTGTATGGGAGATGGGGCTGGTGCATGCTGTGTGTGTATGGGAGATGGGGCTGGTGCCTGCTGTGTATGTGTGTGTGCATGGGAGATGGGACTGGTGCATGCCGTGTGTGTATGGGAGATGGAGCTGGTGCATGCTTTGTGTGTGTATGGGAGATGGAGCTGGTGCCTGCTGTGTGTGTGTATGGGAGATGGGGCTGGTGCCTGATGTGTATGGGAGATGGGGCTGGTGCATGATGTGTATGGGTGTGTATGGGAGATGGGGCTGGTGCCTGCTGTGTGTGTGTATGGGAGATGGGGCTGGTGCCTGCTGTGTGTGTATATGGGAGATGGGGCTGGTTCCTGCTGTGTGTGTGTATGGGAGACGGGGATGGCGCATGCTGTGTGTGTATGGGAGATGGAGCTGGTGCCTGATGTGTATGTGTATGGGAGATGGGGCTGGTGCATGCTGTGTGTGTGTGTTGGAGATGGGGCTGGTGCATGCTATGTGTGTGTATGGGAGATGGGGCTGGTGCCTGCTGTGTCCGTGTATGGGAGATGGGGATGGCGCATGCTGTGTGTGTGTGTGTATGGGAAATGGGGATGGCGCATGCTGTGTGTGTATGGGAGATGGGGCTGGTGCTTGCTGTGTGTGTGTATGGGAGATGGAGCCGGTGCCTGATGTGTGTGTGTGGGAGATGGGGCTGGTGCATGCTGTGTGTGTGGGAGATGGAGCTGGTGCCTGCTGTGTGTGTGTGTGTGTATGGGAGATGGGGCTGGTGCCTGCTGTGTGTGTGTGTATGGCAGATGGGGCTGGTGCCTGCTGTGTGTGTGTGTATGGGGGATGGGGCTGGTGCATGCTGTGTGTGTATGGGAGATGAGGCTGGTGCATTCTGTGTGTGTGGGAGATGGAGCTGGTGTCTGCTGTGTGTGTGTGTGGGAGATGGAGCTGGTGCCTGCTGTGTGTGTGTATGGGAGATGGAGCTGGTGCCTGATGTGTGTGTATGGGAGATGGGGCTGGTGCATTCTGTGTGTGTGGGAGATGGAGCTGGTGTCTGCTGTGTGTGTGTGTGTATTGGAGATGGGGCTGGTGCCTGCTGTGTGTGTGTGTATGGGAGATGGAGCTGGTGCCTGCTGTGTGTGTGTATGGGAGATGGGGCTGGTGCATGCTGTGTGTGTATGGGAGATGGGGCTGGTGCCTGCTGTGTATGTGTGTGTGCATGGGAGATGGGACTGGTGCATGCCGTGTGTGTATGGGAGATGGAGCTGGTGCCTGCTGTGTGTGTGTATGGGAGATGGGGCTGGTGCCTGATGTGTATGGGAGATGGGGCTGGTGCATGATGTGTATGGGTGTGTATGGGAGATGGGGCTGGTGCCTGCTGTGTGTGTGTATGGGAGATGGGGCTGGTGCCTGCTGTGTGTGTATATGGGAGATGGGGCTGGTTCCTGCTGTGTGTGTGTATGGGAGACGGGGATGGCGCATGCTGTGTGTGTATGGGAGATGGAGCTGGTGCCTGATGTGTATGTGTATGGGAGATGGGGCTGGTGCATGCTGTGTGTGTGTGTTGGAGATGGGGCTTGTGCCTGCTGTGTGTGTGTGTGTGTGTGTGTGTATAGGAGATGGGTCTGGTGCCTGCTGTGTGTGAATAGGAGATGGTGCTGGTGCCTGCTGTGTGTGTATGGGAGATGGGGCTGGTGCCTGCTGTGTGTGTGTATGGGAGATGGCGCATGCTCTGTGTGTGTATGTATGGGAGATGGGGCTGGTGCCTGCTGTGTGTGTGTGTATGGGAGATGGGGCTGGTGCCTGCTGTGTGTGTGGGGGGAGTGGGGGCTGGCGCATGCTTTGTGTGAGGGTGCGTTCACACATTACGTTTTGGCCTAGGTTTTCATTGTGTTTGAAATGCATTACAACATGTAAACAGGTGATTTGCCTAATTACATTACTGTTTACATTTGTAAACGCAAATGTTAACAGTAACGTAATTAGGCAAATCACCTCTCCTCAGCTGTTGTAATGTGTTTCAAACGCAATGAAAACCCAGGCCAACACGCAACGTGTGAACGCACCCTAGCATTTTGATTCCGTTTTGTAACTGAATCAAAACGCATCGTTGCGGCCCGCGGCCGATCGCATATGCATTTCTATGCAAACGTATGTGATTGGCAATCAGCGCATATTGTGTAAATGCGGGCCACCGGACGCTCATTGTGATGCATGCATTTACATAAAAACACATATGGGATCGGCCGCTGGCCACTCCAGTGCGTCTTGATTCAGTTACAAAACGGAATCAAAACGCTAACGTGTGGCATCCCCCTTATTGTCGCTTAAGGTTAGTTTACTCCACCTACTTGTGATGGCCACGCCTAAAGTAAATTGGCCCCGCCTATATTATGGGGCCACTTTTAATCTTTTTCCAGGGCCACTTTAAATTCCCAGTCCGCCCCTGCAGGTTGTAATCGGTTTTAAAATATGAAAACCTTTTGTACATAAAAAAAATTCTTCATTTTTCCATGACGCTTATAATTTTTTCATACTTTGGCTGAGGATGTCATATTTTGCAGGATCTGAAAATAGGTGGTCCCCTAATTAAGGACACTAAACTTCCAGACGACCCCTAGTTAAAGCTGGACCTCTCTGGATGCTTTACTATAGTCCCAGTGTGCAATGATCAGCTGTAAAGTTTCTGTAATGAAGTTTTATTAATAATCCTTGGTCCAATTACCGCGAAAAATTGTGAAACTCCAATGGTCACGGAGACAAAAAATTTTTTGGTCTGGATCTACAATTATAAAATATATAGTTTCAACTTATATACAAATTCAACTTAAGAACAAACCTATAGAACCTATCTTATATATAACCGGGGGACTGCCTATACATTGATACCTTTTGTTACTGTATGACCTCTTGATAATTTTTTTATTCACATTTTTAAGAGTTATAAAATGACAAAAAAAAAAGGTTGCGCTTTGTTCATTTGGATGCTTTTATCCATTATCGGGTGTACCGAATGCAGGACTTTTGGGACGTGGAGATACCTAACATGTTTATCATTTTAACCATATATTTTTATATCAATTCTAAGGAAAAGGGGTGATGTTTACCTTTTTTTTTAAAAACAAAATAAATTTTTAAATGTTTTTTTTTTTATTCATTTTTTTAAATATTTTTTGCCCCTGCTCTAGCGTACTTTAACCCTAGGTCAGTGATGGCTAACCTATGGCACTGGTGCCAGAGGTGGCACTCAGAGTCCTTTATGTGGGCACTCAGGCCATCACCAAAAAAGACTCCAGGTATCTTCCTACAGTCCCAGTGCTGGTACAGAGGTATATTAAAGTGACAGTGATACCAGGGACTATTTTCTGCTTTATTGGTGTCCTCAGAGTGCTGGTATCAATGAAAACTGTGACAGAGAAGAGTATAAATCATAAATTACATTTCTGTGTTGGCACTTTGCAATAAATAAGCGGGTCTTTGTTGTAGTTTGGGCACTCAGTCTCTAAAAGGTTTGCCATCACTGCCCTAGGTGGTCAGCTCGATCATACCATATACTGATATGGTACAGTTTTTGCACATAATCTGCACAGATTTGCAGAAAAAACAAGTCTTCAGGTTTTAGAAAAACTGATGATGGCGCAAATACGCTGCATACAGTATGTAACACCCCTGCTAACTCAGTGTGTTACAAAATTAAACTCCTATTAGATATAATGGGGCTTATTTACACTTTCGTCGGACTGTTCACGGTTTTCGGGATATGCGCAGGTATTTAACAGGGGTTTGTGCTGGGATTGTGTCGCACGTGATCAGGTTGTGGAGCAGCTGCCCAGCTGCGGACTGAGAGTGGGATTTAACTTTCAAATTGTGTCGCAAGACCAAGCACTTACATGCCCCAGGGAGAAGAAGGTGAACTCCGGTGGACCTGAGCGAGGAAGCGAAACATGCGCACAATATTAGTGAATTGCGGCACAGTGCATTATTGTCGGACAACGCACATTTGTGAACTCCACAAGACCAGGTAAGTAAATGTGCCCCAATGTGTATCACAGGGACTGATCACCTCTGTACACCATCTAGTGTTTATAAATGGTAATGCAGCTGGTTAAAATCTGCCTGGAAAGGAATGCTGTTTATTATTGACCAATGGAATGGAATGTTTATCACCTCTGTTACAACTGTGCTGGATGGATAACAGCTGAACTGGACACGCCCAAGGGAATTATATAAAAACCCTTGGGGTGGAAAGTTCTTGTCTTTTTCTGAGAGTGCTAAGGAACAGCACACATCTCAGCACACTGCCTCAGACCAGGCCTGTTGCTGCAGGACCCTGAGATATACCAGGGCCTGCCTCTAAGCCCTGCTGCAGAAGCAGCTACTCAACTCCAGCCTAAAGCAACCTATAACAGGCTGTGAGCAACCTTTGCTGAACACCATCCAACCAGCAACCTTAAACCAGTTGAAACATTATCATCCACCCAGGGATCCCTACACCTCTATCAAGAGTGCCTCAGGGAGAACTATCATCCATTCACAGCATCCCCCTCTTTTTTTGTAAATCTACCTGCTGGATACCTACCCTGTTAACCAGTGACCGTGATCCAGGCGAGCGCTAGTTTGCACTCAGCAGGCTACGCAGGTACCAAAGGGAATCCAGCCACCCCCAAGTCCAAACAAGACCCCATTGGGGGATGTTGCAAGTACATATAACAATAGAGAAAAAAACTGAACTCTAAAAGAAGAGATGTTGAAGTGCTGTGTTTTTATCATTCAACATTGTGTTGCTGGGACTTTCACATTGTATACATACATATATACACAGAGAGAGAGACACACACACACGTATATACCGTATATATAGTATAAGCCGACCCAAGTATAAGCCAAAGCCCCCCATTTTATCACAAAAACCTGGTAAAACCTATATTTTTTTTTACTCAAGTACAGTATAACCTGAGTTTGGGTTTTCAGCACATTTTTTTTTGCTGAAAAACTAGGCTTATACTCGAGTATATATGTATATATTATAGACACACACACTAAGAGCATAATCACACTTTGCACTCCAGCTGCCATCCACACTCAGAGCTGCACAGCCACAGGCAGCCATATATGCCCCTTTTCATCCCAGCGCTCAGGGCAGTGGCTCTCCGCACCCAGTCCCGTCAACATTATATGTGCTTCATCTCAGGGATAGTGAAGATAAATTATTCAAAAATCTACAAATGTACTGTATGGCTGAATTCACACTGACATATGGGGGACATATATACGGCCAATGTATATACAGCTTATATATGACCCCCATAGATGGCAAGGAGCACACGGCGCCCTAGGGGAGCAGTACGGTGCAGCACACGTGCGGCACCATACCGCTCCGTACCCCGTGAAAAGATAGGTCATGTCCCATCTTTTGTCGGCATACGGCTCCTTCTCTCCCCGGCGCCGCTGTGTGTCCGCTGTGCTATGGTAGGCAACGGCAATGTGAATGTAGCCTAATTCTGAGTCTTATTCCATTCTGGTATAGGTCATTTCTCCAGAATTCACCAGAAGTCACACCAATAATACCTGCTGGTGAAGTGTATAAAGTCCTACCCATAACACCTAAAATAATAGCCAATTACAGACATTTTCTGATATGCAAATGACTATAGAAAAGTCAAATATTGAGGAGGAGTCATGTTTCTCCAGGCTGCCAGTGAACCACGCCTTCTTCTTTTGATTGACAGCTCTGTATCTGTTCAGATCTCAGCCTGAGCCGACAGTCAGTCCTTACCAGAATTCTGTCCCTTTTATTGCATGGTATATTTAGCAGAGAGCACTATGTGGGAAACTGCAGATCTTCTCACCATTTCATGCACCCGCGATGGGTGGAGCCACATGGAGGTGGGTGAAGCCAACATAGACTTCTCACCGTGGGAGATAAGCATAATTCGACATTTACCTGGTCCGTGGGTGTGGACGATTAGTTTGTAGGTTGTTAGAATTTATAAACATTATTCCTCCCTAAAAAAACTGATAGTAAATTATGCACCCAGGAAAGTGAATGCACCAGAGCAGGTATCGACAAGTAGTGACCTTACAAATTGAATAACAAACAAGCCATGTCTTTCAATGTGTCTAATAACAGAAGTATGTATTGTGCCCAGTATGATTTTAAAAATATAGCCAACTTGCTGAAGGGAGTTGGCAAACAGGTTATATATGCCAGTTTGGGTGTGTTCATATTTACTGAAAGGTGGGTTTTGTGCAAGCCTTACAATGTTTCATTTCAAGAGATTAAATGTACCTGAATATAGTATTTTCTGGCTGTGGTGTTACCTGGCACATACCCCTTATGGATTAGCAGATAAGATTGGCTTGTGTTCAATGACCCAATCTGTGCTTCAGAAACAGCAACATGCCAAGATAGCATTAACTGCCATAAAACTCTTTGTTAGGAAGAAGTCTCACACTCATCAAATTACTCAGTTTCTAGATGCTACCCAAACCTTTTCAACTAGTCAAACACCTTTAGCATGGCATGTTCAAACTCATTTATCAGGAATATTAATACTAAGCGACTACATGGTGGGGCAGATTTACTTATCTGGTCCATTCGCGATCCAGCGGCGCTTTCTGTGCGGTGGATTCGGGTCTTCACTAAGGCAGTTCCTCCGATGTCCACCAGATGTAGCTGCTGCGCTGAAGTTCCCCGAGGTCCACCGGAGTACACCATCCTATACTTGGTGAAGGTAAGCGCGTGTCCCGCAACACTTTTTTTTTTTAATGCGGCTTCTCCGAATCCGTCGGGTTATCGTTCGGCCACGCCCCCCGATTTCCGTTGTGTGCATGCCGGCGCCGATGCGCCACAATCCGATTGCGTGCGCCAAAAACCCGGGGCAATACAGGGAAAATCGGCGCAAATCGGAAATATTCGGGTAACACGTCGGGAAACCGCAAATCGGGCCCTTAGTAAATGACCCCCATTGTCCCCAAATGTCACTATTTTATGGCCTATGAGAGAGAAAATAAAGAACCCACAATTGTATTCATAGTTGGTTAAAAGACAATGAATGAACATAACCAGGACCAAATTTAATCCACTGGAAATAAACAATGAAAACATTTCCAAAAGTGAAAGCACTAAGAAATTTAGAAAGCCGTGAGCAGCAAATTCATGAAGGATATTGAAAAATTGTATAACTTTTTATTACACAAATAAGGTTTAGTTCACACTACCATTTATAGTTCTGTTTCTAACTTCCACTTTAAAAAAATAAGAAACTGATATTGAACGGATCAGTTATAAATCTCATTGAACTCAATGCAATTTTTAATGTCATTCCTTGTCATCTGATAGACATTCAACCATTATTCTTCCATGTTTTGGAAGCGAAAAATTACGTAGTCATACCAAAACATTCAAATGAGCCAAAATCCCCATCCTGAAGTACTATCTGTGTAAAATCAGGAGTTAACATATGGGTAATATAGGCCTGAGGGGAAACGATATGGCAGACATTAGGTAGTAGTGCAGGAAGCAGCGACACATGCAGGGGTAATGTCCACAACAAGTGTTTTATTTTCACAATTCAATGACAAAACATAAATTCAACCTTAGTTTAGGCATAAGCAAAACAAACCCTGCCCCTTGTCCTCCCAAACAACGACCTCTCACTTTGTCACATACCCCCCACCTCAGTTCAGACCCAACCGGGCAAACTCCTGACATCAAACAATGGGTCCAAGACAACGCATCTGCATTGCGTTAAAGTCTCCCACCTCTGTGTTCCACAGAAAAAATAAAATTTTATAGAGACAAGAACCACCTAGTGGCACTAACATTCTTCTCCTTAGTTCTTATCATTCAAGTGAAGGGTGAGTGGTCAGTTAACAGACCGAACTGCTGTCCCAGCAAGTAGTACCAATGGGTCTCCAATACCAATTTTATCTCCTGACACTCCTTTTCTACTACTGTAGTCCTCTGCTGGTGTGAATTCCTGCTCAGGTAGATAACGGGGTATTCCTCTCCATTCACGTCCTAAGACAGTTCCCAGCCCTACATCTGACACACACGGCAGCACAAAAAACTCCTTCTTAAAGTTTGTGCCGTGTGGCTCTTCAGTCCTCATTACACCAGACTTGTCACAGGCTGCAGCCAACCCTTGATAGCGTTGATCTTGTTGACCTGGGGTCTAATCATGCCTCAACCAATGAAATACCCCAAATAGTGTCTCTCTTCCATTCCAAGAGCGCATTTCTTGGGATTTGCGGTCAGGCCAGCGCCCCTCTGCCGGTATATGATAGCGGCCCTCGTCACGTCAAATACATAAAGAGGCCCAAGTCTGGTGGTGGCACGGCGAAACTAGTTTAGTGTAAAAACCAGCACTCTCTTTAGTACTCTCTGTGATGGGTACCTGCCAATATCCTTTGGTAAGATTGAGTGTGGTGATGTAGCAAGCTCCTACTCTCTCAATAAGCTCATCAACCTGTGGCATGGGATAGGCATCAAATTAAGACTCCTTGTTCATTTTTCTAAAATTGTTGCAAAATCGCAACATCCCATGACATTTTGGGAATCAAAACAATTGGACTGGCCCACTAACTTTTGGGATCCTGAATAATCTGCAGTTTCAGCATCATCTATACCTCTTCTGAAATGGCTTGTCAACAAACCTCAGGGACTCGGTACAGCCCTATTAAATAATCTTTATATGGCACCATCATACAAATCATAGGGTACATATATAAAAAAAATACTATATTACAGAGTACAAAAATTCACATGGAACAATAAGCTTACAGTCTATAGCCTTGATCTCATATTTACTTCTGGCTCAGTGACAACGTCATGTTTGATTACAGAGGTGTACCCAGGCAACTCTGAGAACACATCCATATTTCTTGCTGCAAACTCTCATGGCTCTTGTTGCTGAATAAGGCTATCGGCTATTCACACCTCTGCAGAAGCCATAGGCTTAACTACAGCCTGTGAGGTTATAGCAAGAGGTGGATTAGCCAGAGCTGTCTCTGTAAGTAGACTCCCTCTGTCTTTCCATGCTTTTAACAAATTTGCATGATATGTCTGCTCGGGTTTTCTCCTGTGGGGCCAACTTATCCTGTAAATACGTCCACTATTTTCTCTAGAACCTTGTATGATCCCTGCCATTTGGCGAGAAATTTACTCTGTACTGTGGGGACTAGCACAAGTACTCGGTTTAGAGGTTACTTTTGATGACCTATTGTAAACCTGGCTTTCAGTTCTTTGTTTCTCCTGCATATGTTCCTTGACTATGGGCATGATGGCTCCCATCTCTGCAAAACATGGCGAACATTTTTTTAGCAATTCATTTTGCATATGTGAGCCACAATGGGATGGCCACAGGATATCGAGAAGTGTAGTAGATGACAACCAGAATATGCTGATGCTCCTGAACAGATTTAAACAGAGGACCTACCAAATCCATAGCCATTCTTTCAAAGGGTACCTTGATAATGGTACGGGGTACCAATGGACTCCAAAAGTGTAACATCAGAGTATGTAATTGACATTCAGGGCGGGTTTGACAATATTTTTACCCTGTGTTACACCCACTGGCCAATTAAAATGCTGCAGGATGTGTTCCAGTGTTTTTATGGTATCTAGGTGTCCACTAAGTTCAATACCTTTTGGCGATAAGACTCCTGACTCTCACCTTGTACTCTATCCAGTCATTACAATAATTCCTGAATAACAACCATACGAGAAAACAACTTATCAGCACCTTGGTGCTGAGGTGCCGCATTAATTTCTAACACATTTTCTCTGGCCTGGACCAGGGTGGGATCCTGGAGTTGTGTGGTGCCGAAGTCACAGGATACTTCCAAATCCGGGAACTGCGGCCCTGTCACTGCCTCCTTAGCTTCTACTGCCATTATAACTGGGGAAATGTCAAACTACCATCCTCTTCTACGGTAGTATCCCCAACAGCAGGAACCCCAGATGCCTGGGTCATTGGGCTTAGGTTCCGGGACCTGAGCAGACATCACAGGGATTACTTGTGGAGAATGGATCCGAAACCCTTGCTTTCTGTGCAATAAAATCCAAAATATGGGGAAATCTCATCTCAAGATAAGGTCAAGGGCAAGTTCATGACAACCCCTACCTCATGTAGAGTCTCTCCGCAAGTGGTCTGTAGATTAACAATTGAGGTGGGGTGGTCCTTTATGTCCCCATAGATGAAGAGGACTCCAATTGTGCTCCCTATGACAGTCACAATGTCGTCTGTGAGGGACCCATTAGAGTTTAGCCAGCCAGAGTCCAGCAGGGCCATCACCGGACACCCTGCTACAGTCAACAAGCATAGGTAGAGCTTGTCAGCAAAGTCGGGGCTAGTAGCCATGTAGGCTGGAGCAACATAGAGGGACACCCTCAGGGTGAATTGTAGTCCATGGGGTACAATATGACATGGTTTCTGGCAGGCCCAACATATGGGAATTTCCCCCTCTTCCTCCACTGGACCGTACCTACCTGATACGGGGAGTTGCGGTGGCATGAGAAGTCATAGGTGTCATGGCCCTCTTTGCCTTAGGGGCTGGGTAGCACAGTATCTCTCCACCAACCCCACCGTTGGCATTGAATGGGTCCGTGTGACCTACTCATTGCTAGATCTTCCTCAGCAAGGCCCTCAGGATGCGATCCAGAATGACTTTCTCCCCAATTGGGCTAGGGTCAATGTCTCCTACTGGAACCACTTGTGGACAAGATGTAACCAGTCGGTAAATCTGTTCCCTCTGTGGTAGCACTGGTAACTCCAGCTGTGCACCTTTTGAGCTTGTACATGCATGTTCACTCCTAGTCGAGCCAAGATCTCTGCCTTTTCGATGGATTAGTCCCAGGCGCCCTGCTCGCTCAAATTGTGGTATACCTGCTGGGATTCAGCGACGAGGAAGGGTGCTAACACCTCTGCCCAGTTTTACTAATGTAACCTCTCGTGAAGGGCAACCCTCTCAAACCCCATCAAGTAAGCCTCCGCACCACCCTCTGCTGTCATTTTAGTCATGCCATTACAGACTTCTTTCCTGGCATCCTGTTTGTACATCACTGGAACAGTCCTTTGCTGAGCTGCTGCCATGGCTGTCATAGTATCATAGTCTATAAGGCTGGAAAAAGCCGCAAGTCCATCAAGTCCAACCTTTAAGAATTAAATAAATGTTTTATCCCCATAACCCCTGATATTTTTTCTCTCCAGAAAGGCATCCAGGCCTCTCTTGAACATGTACATAGAGTCCGCCATAACAACCTCCTGTGGCAGAGAGTTCCATAATCTCACTGCTCTTACAGTAAAGAACCTTTGTCTATGTTGATGGTAGAACCTCCTCTGCTGGAGCACCAGAGGGTTTGTTTCCTGATGCTGTAAGTTGGTCTGGTGCAGAGCCATCATGGCCTGTTGCTGTGTAGCAGTTGCCTTCTCATGCATTTTCTGTTGCTACAGATTGGACAGACCAAGCTACTTTAATAACTCCTCCATGGCTGTGGCTTGCATTGCAACTTCTATTCCCCTCCTAGGACAAAATACAAAAGTAAAAAAAAAAAATTCAAAAATAAAATAAAAAATGAATAGAACAACTAATCCCTCTTTATACCATATACTCCATTTTATTGTAATAAAAAATAAGATAATTACTAAAATCCCCCCACATTACGGATATAAATATCACCTATTATTTAACCCGTTTAGTGAGTGCCCTAAAAAAAAAAAAAAACTAATTGTGTAAAAAAAAAAACTCATGACACAAAAAAAGCCTTAAACTAGCTCTGTCCAAAAAACTGTCGAATGTGGTCAGATGTAGCTTGGAATTAAAAATCCACACAGGAAAGCCTGATAGTGGATTAGTGGATAGTGGAAAGGGCGTCTACCACCAGATTCAGATGAGTAGTTCTCACCTCCCTGTACCCAGATGCAGGTATTTCTGGTATTTCTTGGAATGGCTGTATTTTAAAGAAAAGAATGTTTTGGGCACTGTTGGCCCTCCGGCACTGCCTACACAACTATCAGCGAGCCGGTGAGGTCTGCAGAGCACATCATGCAGATTCAAATTTTTTTTAAATGTTGTTTACTTCAAAATGAGGCCATTTCAAGAAATAAACAGGGGGCAGGATGGGGAGGTGGGTACTAATCATCTACTATCATGTTTTTTAAGACACGGAATCATCTATATATAATCTACATTAGCACATATGGACTTACCTACAGTATTTATTGTGATGAAATAATTGTATGTCTTGGATTACTATTAAAGTGCGTTGACATAAATGAAATCTGGAAACAAAAGAAAAAGGATAAATGCCCAATGCACACAAATACAAAGACACAAATACAAAATAGGTGCTCTTTAACCCCTAAAGGACGCAGCCATTTTATAGCTTAAAGGACACCTGTTATCAGGTCTCTGTCACTAGTCCTGTCACCACTACCTGTTGGAGCAGCTCACATTCCAGCATTTATCTAGTCAATTCATACACTAATCATTATAAAATCATATTTTCTTTACCATGTAAATGAGGCTGGTCACATGGTCAGAGGCAGTGATGTCACCCCTGTAACTCCTCCCCTCTCCTCCCCCTGCTCATGACTGTGTGTAATGTATAGTAAAGCATTGCTAGTGTCTGTGCTTTATCTGCTGACATGCTGCATCCTCCTAATACACATGTGTGAGACACAGACATCAGCTACACATGAATCTGACTTGTTCTGCTATAACATGGCTGCCTGGAGCTGTTGTATCTCTCCTATACACACACGCTGCAGGGGGCGCCAGCACTAGGAAGCACATGGAGGAGCCATTACACCATTATACCTTACACCATTATATAGGCTGTCAGTCAAGCACTGGGGGTGTGGCTGTGCCTCCCACTCAAGAATAAGCCGGACAGCTTGAATATAAGAATGACTCATTGGACATTTCATAGGTCATTTGCATACAGCTTTAGGACCTCATTGCTTAGGTTTACAGGCATATAGAGGGACAATGAAGGGATAGACGCAATGTTTTCTAATGGCAGTTTATGCCATTATGCCAATATATTTAGTTTAGGGGGTTAATTTGCTTGATGGGTTCTCTTTAAGGCTCAGCCCCATATTTTGTATTCTGACTTGCGTCACTTTATTTGGTTCTAACTTTTGAACACTGTTACTTATTGTTTTTTCCTCACATGTTGTATTTCATTTTAGTGGTAAATGTTGGCTGATAAGTTTTGCATTTATTTACAAAAAAAGAAACAATTATGAAAATTTTCCATTTTCAAAATTCAAAATCATTGCGTTTTTAAGGCAGATAGACTTACCACCTAAATAAGTTGCTGAATAACATTTCCCATATGTCTACTTTACATTTTCATCATTTTTTAAATATCTGGATAATTTATTTTGATGTCACGCAGCTTACAAATCAAATACCAATTTTCCGTATTTTCAGAATTTACTATTTTGGGGATAAATACTGTTTTGAATGAAAATTTTAAATATTTAGCATTAACCCCCCCCCCCCCCTATATAATCAACCCATTTCCAAATCTGCACCCCTCAAACTATCAGAAACAGCTTTTAGGAAGATTGTTAACCCATTGAGATCTTCATAGTAATTCAATCAAAATGGAGGTGAAATTTAGAAAGATCGAATTTTGTCAGTTATACGTTCATTTAGCGCTAAAATTTACACATTTCCAAAAGATAAAAAGAGAAAACCCATCTTAAAATTTGTTATGCAATTTCTCCCAACTACAGAGACAAGTGGCCGTTACTTTTTTATGGGTGCACAGCGAGGCGCAGGAGGGAAGGAGCGCTCTGCAGTTGCCAGGATTTTAGTTTCCTCATTGGCCCCTTTTGCGGAAGGAGATGCTTTTTCCATTGTTACCATTTTGGGTTTGGTATCCCCTATTGTTGAAATTTTAAGAACTTTTTTTTAAGGTCATGAGTACAAATGCATAAATTCTGTACTGAATCTTTTACTTTTTTTTTTTTGGTGTTCACTGTTTAGCCTAATAATCATGTTCATCTTCATTCTATGGGTCGATACAATTACGGGGATATCATACTTGAATATTTTTTCTTGCGTTTTACTAAATTTGCCAAATAAAACACTAATGTGGGGAAAAAATCTATCAGTTTGCATTGCCGTCTTCTAAGTGGCATATCATTTTTACTTTTTTGGCTTCAGAGCTGGTGATGGCTTTTTTTTGCGGGGCATGTTGAACTTTGCAACAGTATCATTCTGGAGTACATATGTTTTTTGCTCATTTTTTTTATTGCATTTTTTGTGGCATTAAATAGGTAAAAATCATAATTTTTTTAAAAATGTTTTTAACTTTTTTTATGGCGTTCATCGTACGAGTTCAATAATTATTTACATTTATTCTACGGGTTGTTACAGACTCGTGATACTATATATGTGGGGCGTGTGTTATGATTTAGACTTTTTTGTGCATTATATGTCTCTTTATATGTTTTGGGGCTTAATGGCATTTTTATTGATTTATTGATTTATTTTTTATTGAATAACTTTTTTTTTTTCAAAGTTCCACCATTGAACATGAAAAAGCAATCATCTGATTGCTTGTTCATAATAATATCCTGTAATACTGATGCACATGCATAGGCTCACACTGTGCCAAAGGAGCCCACTCCACACTCCGACCGCAGGTGTTACTCGGGGATGTCAGGGGTAGATGATCCGAGCTGGTCTGAACTGAGCTGAACTTTTAATAGAAGGGGGGGCAGGAGGCAGAGAGCACTGCGTGTGCAGACAGGAGAAGTTATTCATTACGGTCGTATCCAGGGGCAACCAAAATTGTAAACAAAAGGACTGATAGAGACCCGTTGGAATTATATATGTGAAGTGCTGTATTTTCAATAGTAAATATTTGCAGTCTGCATAAATTAACAATTCTGGAAAATATTTTTCTTCTGGAAATGTCAAAATAAATTTACAACTGTTTACAGTAACTATTTACAACTGTTAATAACTCCTTTTAGGCTAGCCAAAGTTTATAAGTTGTACTGAGCAAACCCATCAAAGTTTGGTCTGGATACTTGAACTTGGCCCAAACCCATACCCATGAAATCAATGGGGACCCAAACTTTTTGACCCCAAAATGTCAAATAAGGGAAGAAAGGGGTATAAGGTTGCAAAATGGGGATAACACCAGGTCAATTGACATGCAAAAATATGGGGTGAAGAAATATTAATAAAAAACATGTGGCCATGGTAAACATCCCTTCTGAGCTGGTTCATTGACTGACTTCCTCCTCAGACTTGTGCATCCACTGAGCCCTCAATGCCAGATGGGGACTCTGACACTAGTGATTTATCTATCATCCTGCAGTACTGGAATCAAGAATGTTATGTTATCCTCAATGTTGGGATCCAACAGGGTGGCCACCCAGTGGAAATGGGGCTGTGATCTGTTCACACCAATTGCGGCAAGATTGCAGTCACAATAGAAGTGTATGGCTCCTGGGTCGTGGTCACTCGTCAGACTAGGGAGGGAGGATGGGTGAAGAGTGCTCCCTCCTCTTCCTGGCCTTCTACTGCCTGGGATCCGGTCCGGACGAGCACACAGCCATCTGAATGTACCTTTACTATGCTAAAAGATGCAATAAGTATCAAGGTGCAATTATTCTTAGTGCAGTAGAATATGCAATGTGAAAATATATGCCGTTCCTCTAACTGCACTAAAAAACACCCTGGCAGCCACTTATCAATTTGGGCGAAGACTCAGTAATTTTGGCACACAAATCATGCTATAGTTTTCAATGGAACCAAGATTGGGAGAGAAAAGAATTAGACCACACATCACACAATGATCTATTGCCACTAGGTTATATTTATAAGACAAACTCAAGGTTCTTAGATACACTTTGATCAAATTGCATAAGCCCACTAGCCACTTCAAAGTGACTTTGTTGTAGTTGGTCCTTACGCTATTTTGTGCGGCATCACATGGCATCCACAGCCACTGCAACACAGCACCCGCAGGGACCAAGACCCAGTTGCCCTCCAGCACCCATACTAGCAGGCATAGCCCCATGGATTGGTTTTCAATAGAATGTAAGGTTGTGGAGCAAGGGGTTCATGTTTTGACGTAGGACTGAACAGGTTTAGAATTGTCTTCACAATCATAAAGGTGAAAAAACTCCGCAGACCAGCTATTTGAAGTGTGCCCCAAAAATGTGACAGAAAATTAGATGCGCAGGAAAAATGTTGGACTCCCAAGCGGTGCCCAAATTGTGCATCCAAAAAATTTTTTTTTGAGGATCGGATAACCACCAATATTGTTGCACCGACACAATAAATATGGTGCAACAGCCGCGACAAGGGAAAAAACGCCACTTTTCCATCTGAAAGCCAATAATGAATGCCCCCTATGGGTATCCAGGTGCAGTTGTTTTCAGTGCGGCAGAAGATGCAATGGGAAAAAATAAGCCCTTCCTTTCACTGCGCTAAAAGACACTATGGATAAATACACATTTATTCTTGGTGTGGTAGAAGACACCATTGTAAAAAAATGCCCTTCCTCTAACTGCACTAAAAGACAGTATGGATATATACACACAATTATTGTCATAGCCCTGACAATTATTTCAAATTCCTCATCCACTGCAACACTGCAAATTGTTCAAACTTTTCCCTCGCTTCAGGCGCTCGTGGCACAGTTATATGGCAATACACAACTGTATTTTTTTTTCACAAATCAATAGCCTTTGCCTATTATCTTTGTTACTTATATGCAGTAGTTTCTTTGCTATCCCCTTCAGATTACCTCAGTGCTGCAATAGCTGCAATACTCCGGAGACCGTAGTATAAACAAACTCAGCAAATTGGATGGTTTTAATGGGAGGGTCTGCTGCTACCTACTTACAGAGAGGAGATCATGTGACAGAGCTCTCTTTGTGTATGTAGCTGGATGTGTTCATAACTGTGGATACAGAAGTCTCCTGAACAGAACAGTGAGGTACACAATCTCCCCTGTTCCCTTAGTGCTCACAGGCTATATACTGCATGTAAGTGGCTTACTTATGATTTCTTTTACTTCTTACATGTTCCATGCTCTTCCATGTGATGGAAGCTGCCAGGCCAGTCACCATACACATCCTTTATGTATACTGTGCAGGGTTCAGTGGATTTACTTGTGGGAAACTAAATGGATTGAATGCTAAATTACGTTGACAGAGAAAACATGGCATCATGGAATCTGTGGGCAAGCTAGCTGGCCTCAGCTTGAGGGCACATGCAGAGAGACATCAGTCTCCGCCCACTTCACCTCTGGTGAGAAAGATTTTTGTAAAACACTTTCCGAATAGAAAATACCATAACTTTGGGAAAAAAATGACGAGCAGCACAAAGTAGGCATTGCTCTGTTTATTTTCAAAGGGTGAATCACATATAATAATTTGGTAAAATAATTATAACTTTACAGTTATGCATGAATGTCATTGCGCTATAAGACTGTAATTATGTTTTTACTTATTTGAAATTAAACTTTTGAAATAGTTTCTACCTAAAACAGAAATAAGTTGAAATAAGTTGATTAAATGGACACAGATCTTTGCATAGTTGAGAGAAAGGGCATATTTTTTCCTACAGCATCCCCTACCACACTGAGAATAACTGCACCTGGATAGCTATCACGTCTTTTAGGGCAGTGAAAAGAAAGGCATTTTTTTTTCTTTTTTTTCTTTTTTATCTTCTACTACACTTCAGAATAACTTCGCCTAGATACCAATAGCATCTTTAGTGTAATGAGAATAACGGGCGTCTTCTAGCGCAGTAAGAGAAAGGGCATATTCCTTCCCATTGCATCTTCTAAAGAACTGAGAATAACATCATCTGGATACCCATAGCGTATTATGGCACAATAAGAGTAATGGCATGTTTATACCCATAGTCACCAGTCCCGATAACTGGGTGACCACCCTGCTGCATTCTTGCTATAAGGATAACTGGATCATGATTGAAAAATCAGAGAATACTCTGGTGGAGGCACTAGTGGTGGATTTACCATCTGACATTGGGGGCTTAGTGGCAGCATGAGGAGCAGGAAGACACCAACACAGTAGGGGGACCAGCATCACCTCGGAAGGAAGGCTTACCATGGCCACAATGTTTATTTTATTATTTTAAAGAAAATCAAAATCCATCATGATAAATCAGAGACAAATACTCATAGATCACTCTGTAATGGTCTTATATTTGTTATCCATAGTCTCCTTCCTTCTAAAATAAACTTTTAAAATTATGCTAATGATCCTGAGGAGTTCTGGGGAGTGATGTCTTTTCACTAGTTGTTACAAGCAGAACATGTCTCACCCTCCCCTTGCTCTCTCCATCCTCCCTCTGACTGTGTAATCTAGCAGCAGCGGGAAGTGTAAGGGGAGGGAAGATCTGCTCTGTTCATTGTAACAACCAGTGAAAAGGCATCTCTGAGGGACTCTGGAAACACCCCCCAGGGCCCATCAGGCTCATTAGCACAATTGTGAAAGTTGATTTTAGAAGGAAGAAGGCCATTCAAACACATATAAGGAGATTACCACAGTCACAGTACCTGGATCTATGACTAATTGTCCATTGTTTACAATGCTTGACTTTGATGGTAAATTTTCCTAAAGTACCTTTCTTACCCCCATATTTTTGCTGGGAAATTGCTCTGTAATTACTCCGATTGTAACCCTCTACCCCTGGTGACACATAAACCAATTTATTGCAATATTGTTGTTTATTGCATGAAAAGATGTTATTAAACACATACATAAAAGTAGGACAGCAAAAAAACCTTGACGCAAATCTCAACCTTAATGACTTTAACACAAAAGTCCATCACCACAACTAATTATTTTATAAGAAAAAAAAATGACTGTTGAATTTACGTAACTGTTATGTTTCAGTTGTGATGTATCAATTAACTAGCAAACAATGCAAAATAATAACATAAAGGCTTCCATTAAGCAGAAATATCCACTTTACAATGTTCTTCTCCTTAACAGAAAGAGAACAATGCAATGTAATAATAATGATGAGCATTTGGCCTAGGAGAGGCGAAAAGTAAAGTCACATATATTGTAATTGTATGCTATGGACAAATACACCTGATATATTAAGTCCTTACACATAGATTTTAACATATATTGCTGAGGATTGTACTACATGCTGTGATATATGAATACGGTACATTATCACAATATAAATTAAATAACAAAAATGAGTGAATTCATTTTGACAAATATATTGGTAATTTTGTTGCTTAATTTAAGTAAATTGATACGACTGTTGGAAATTAAGGAGCCAATTTAATTTTCATGTGGCTATGGTGTAATGTATTTCTACTGTACGTCCTTCTAGAGTAACACAGAGTTAAAAGCTCCAGGCTTTAATATTCTGGATGCCTCATTTCTGAGTCCCAGAGTTCCTGGAAAGCTGAAAGAACATCTGAAAACAAATCAAAGCCCATATATACACATCATCGGCAGCAGCTGTACACTATATACAAAGCCTGCTTGAGTTCACACAAGTCTAGACTGAAGAACAGAAAGCAGAATCCATTTCAGACATATTAAAATGATGAGGATTGTCGCCTTTGAATGTTAATGTTCCTCCTGCCCTAGGAATAATACTGAAATTAGAGGATCGCTTTCTCTAACTATTACAGTATGTTCTTCATGACAAAAACATTAGATCAGGGCCCTTACTATTTATAATAACTTTTTGGCTTTACGAGAAAAAATAGATACAGATGTGCTGGTTATTTTCATCAGTCATCCCCACGACCTTAACTTTGGGTGGCTATAGATGGATGCAACTGGAATGTTATTATAGAAAAAAAAAAAACACAGATTTTATAATGCAAGAAACTGTACACACCCAGAAAATGATTCTATTATTACTGGTTGTAACCTCTAAAGATAATGATGACACATGTTTGAAGTTGGTTAAGATTATCCTGTACATAGACATTTATAAAAAGTGACCGATTTGTTGCAGTCATATTCTGACTGATTCATTTAGTGCACAAACCAGAAAATAATCTCTACGCAGAAACTGAGATTAAATGGAAGTGCTTGAATTTTACAAAGGGGGGATAATGTATATGAGACAGTATGTGGCAGTTACCCCACTAATAATGGTGTATGTACAAATATGATGTGCTATAGGGAGCAAATTATGTAGGGGAAATATGTTGGAGATGAGAGCAGGAGGTTCACATTATGGAGTTTGTTAATCTTAGATTTCTGGCAAAATGTAAAACAGATGCAGGGTGGTCTTTTTATTTAGGATTTTTTTTCATGATCTGTCTTGTGCCGTGGAATATGATGGCGCTATATAAATAAAGCTTTATTATTATCTATACAGACGGTCCCCTACTTAAGAATACCCGACTTACAGATGACCGAATATTTCTAATTTACTGTACTTTAGCCTCAGGCTACAATAAACAGCTATAACAGTTATCACAGGTGTCTGTAATGAATCTTTATTGTTCATTCTGGTTCTTATGACAATCCAACATTTTTAAAATCCAATTGTCACAGAGACCAAAAAACATTTGGCTGGAGCTACAATTATAAAATATACCGTTCCGACTTACATACAAATTCAACTTAAGAACAAACCTACAGAACCTATCTTGTACGTAACCCAGGGACTGCCTGTATTAGACAAACTTAATGGTGCTTAAGCACTGCCATTACCTTTTTTTTTACATATGTTTAAATTATAGAAGTCCTTGGACAAAGTATCCAGAAATATTACAAGCAGCGCTGAAAATAGTTTTATTCCATTTGAAAAATAGTGGCTTGTGTCACATAGATTCCAACTGTATTGAATGATAGAAAACATTTTGAATGATTTGCTTCTGCAATTAAGTGTAAGTCAAAAATCCCATTATTGTAGTGTGAACAACTGCTTGGGGTAAAAGTCACTAAAGAAATGCTTTAATTAACTGCAATTGTTCAATAATTATTACACTTAAATCCTTTTAATAAAATAATGCTTGCTAAGATACATAACAAAGGACTATAAATCGCAGACATTATGCATTAGACATCATATTATTCAACCATTTACCATTTAGATTTTTTTGCTACACCACTTTTTTGTACATCTATAAGTTTTTTTTATTGTAATAATAATAATAATAATAATAATAATAATAATAATTCCTGCAAACTGATTCCACAGAGCTGCACAAAGCTTGCCGAATCAGAATAGGTTTATTTCTAATACCATCTAATAATAATTGTGGCTCGCTCAAGTAAACATAAAATAACTCACATGTTCTTATATATTGCAACAAAAAATATTCTGACTGTTAAAAGTCAGAATATGCAATCACTGGTTAATCTTTATAAATGTTGCAAATCATAGTACACATTATCTAAGGGACAGTCATTGTATTAGAAATACAGTAAATGATGCAAGACTAAATATAATGGTCGTTGGATATAACAGTAGAAAGTAACGGAAAACTGTATTCATTGCCAATAGCAACCAATCACAAGGAAGCTCTTAAAATACAAAATGTAATATGTTGCTTGGGGCTACTTAGACAGTTTACCTTTCAGACAGTGTAATAGATTTCGTAGGACTTTTTCTATTAATACTAGTTTTTTTAAAACAAATCTTAAAGGATTTTGGGGGGCATACACCCTGCAAATCAGCTGATTTACACTACATAAAAGAGTTGTGCTTTCTACACATATTGACGAGGGTGCCAGAGAAGGAAACAGAAAGATAAGTCATCAAAAGATTTTGAAAAGAAAAAAATGTATGCAAAAGTCCACTGGAGGAAATTAGATGATCAGTGTAAACATAGCACATAGATGATCAGTGTATTCACATATAGAAACCTGTCAATGACTGAGTGAACTAGGAAATAAACAATTGCAGCAAGGTCCAGGTTTGTAGGAAGGCCCATAGTACTGCTCCACTGCATGATAGGAGGTACAACCTTCTAAAGTGTGCTGTTCCAGGTGGCCTCAGACTTAAAGGAACCTGTCACCAGGGACCTAATTTTCACCAATGACAGGTTGTAGAAGCCCATCACACCAACATTGCAATATGCCTTTCTGCCTTCTCTTAGCATTTGCATCACAATATAATTGTGTATTTTAACTTATCTTGCACCCTGACAGAATCCTCTGTTAAGTCCCAGGGGTTGGCTTTGGTTTAAAAAAACAACACGTGTCTTGTCTGTGCTGCAAACTCTTTAGCTCTCAGCCCCCACCTTTGTGCTCCTTGACAGTAACATAGCTCACGTCCTGGTGAGCTGACATCAGTGGGGGGCTGTATAGGAGCACAAATGTGGAGGACTTAGAGGATTCTGTCAATGTGCAAGGCAAGTTAAAACAAACAATTATATTATAATGCAAATGCTTAGAAAAGGCAGAAAGACAGTTTTGCAATGCAGATGCCATGCAGCCTTTATTTAGTGAAAATGAGGCCCCCTCCCGACGCGAGCTGTAATAAAAAGGTGCGCGTCAGGTGCGGGTGCATGGAGAGGGCTTACAGGCTGAGCCCTCTCCATAGCCCTTAAGTCTTTGCAGAATATTACAGCAATGGCTTACCAGTAACACCCGTGATCGGTGCTAGCTTTGCCGGCGGCTTCAAACAGATGGTGGCGCATGGTGACGATCGTCGCTCCCCGTGACGTCATCAGGGAGCAGCGATCGGTTCGACATGACACCCTCGGGTCTTCCCATGAGATATAACATCCCCATTTACTGCCATACTGGTAGGGTCGATCAAACAACCTAGGGTTAAAGTACCCTGGGGGTTCTGAAAAATAGTAAAAATAAAAAAAGTTTTAAAAAAATTATAATAAAAAAAACTAAAAAAAAATCAAATCACCCCCCTTTCCCAGCACTGATATAAATATAATTAAACTGTAAAAATCATAAACACATTAGGTATTTCAGTGTCCGAAAATGCCCGATCTATTAAAATATTATAAAAAAAAAATTTTGTGTTTAACCCCAATGGAAAATAGCGTCCAAAGTTAAAAATGGCACTTTTTTGCCATTTTTTTAATATATAAAAAATGTAATAAAAAGTGATTAAAAGGTCGTACAGTACTAAAAATGCTGGCATTGAAAACGTTATCAAAAGTCGCAAAAAATGACACCACCCACAGCTCCGTACACTTAAGTATGAAAAAGTTATTAGTGCCAGAAGATGGCAAAATAAAAAAAATTGTACAGGAGGTTTTAATTTTTGTAAATGTATGAAAACATTATAAAACCTATACAAATCTGTTACCCCTGTGATTGCACCGACCCAAAGAATAAAGTAGATATTTCCTTTGGGTTGCACAGTCAAAGCCGTAAAATCCAAGCCCACAAGAAAACGCTGTAAATGCGTTTTTTCACCATTTGAACTTTATTTGGAATTTTTTACCCCGCTTCCCAGTACACGGCATGGAATAATAAATACCATCCCTATGAAGTGCAATTTGTTACACAGAAAACAAGCTATCACAGAGATCTTTACATGTAAGGTGGGGAGGGAAAAATGGAAATGAAAAAAAAGGGCCAGGTCGTTAAGGGGGTTAAGGACAACTGATTTACAGACGACCCCTAGTTACAGAAAAACCTCTTTGACAACAATGACCTCTCTGGATGAAGCTCTCTGCTTTATTTTAGTCCCAGCTAAGGGGTCTGTAATAAAGCTTTATTGATGATCCTTGTTCCCATGACAGCACAACATTTTGAAAAAGCAATTGTCACAGGAGCTATAATTATAAAATATACCTGTTCCGACTTACATACATATTAAGAACAAACCTAAAAGAACTTATCCTGTACATAACTGTCTTATGTGGTTAAACTGTGTTACTGTGTGTGCAGAAATTAATCACTAGTGGTGAATATTATTTTTTCATTTGAAGTGGTTCTCTTTATACTAGTAAGTATTGGAATCCTGTAAAACCTTTCATCCCTGTAAAGATACTCAATGACATTAATTAGAACACATATAAAAAGAAAAAAAAAATAAAGCCTTTGCCCTGAAAAAAAAATCAGCTAACGGCAAACGTAGGACTCAGACCTTATTTTTATCTAGATCGGCCTCTCTTAGAGAATTGTATAAACAGCCTTTGCCTTCCAGAGTCAGTTATCCATAAAGAGAATAAGAAAAGCATCAACAATTGCATATTCCCCTTGTTCACCCTAAGTGTCCATCAGCTGACTATAAACTACTGATTTATAATATGGATTGTAAGCAAGATAGAAATCACATGTCAATAATGTACACATTTACATTGATCTTTACCTTGTGGAATGCTGTACATGTGGAGCTTTATGAACCTTTGTGACCCTGAACTAGTCACTAAAAATGATCAGGATAATGGATGTTCATGCCAATGTATATATACTAGAAGTATGATAGTATTTTCTGTATTCTCATGCTTATCTGTGAAAATTCAACACAGTCCTGTTCTTATGAGTAGCGTGTCGGTAAAATGTTCATTGATTATGATGGGTTCTAGTCATGATGAAAATATAGCATCAGGAAATAATATAATAAAATAATCTAGTCCTTTGAAGGTCTAAACATAGGATTTAAAGAGGGTGCACTTTATTTTTGTCAAGACTGTAAACGTGGTGTCCACATGTAAAGAGGTTGTCCGGGATTTTAAAAAAATGCTATATATGGCTTGGGAGGGCCCGCTGTAGCAGGCACCTGGCAGCAACAGATGGCACCACGGCTCAATAGGAGCGTGGAGAGAGGTGAGTACAGGTGGTCCCCTACTTAAGAACACCTGACTTACATATGACCCCTAGTTACAAACGGACCTCTGGATTTTGGTAATTTACTGTACTTTAGTCCTAGGATACAATAAACAGCTTTGACAGTTATCAATGGTGCCTGTAACTAAGATTTATTGTTACTCCTGGTTCTGATGACAATCCAACATTTTTAAAATCCAATTGTCACAGAGACCAAAAAAATTTTGACTGGGGTTACAATAATAAAGTATACGATTCCGACTTACATACAAACTCTATTGCTTTAATAATCCTGGATAACCATTCAGTAAATGAATCAGTATATCTGAGAAATAATGACTGTATATTTCTCCCCTCAAAGTCATCATGTATACTTCATACCATTTTTTTTTAAATCTCAGACAAACCTTTTAATACATTAATCAGAATTTCAGAGAAATAAATCTCCCCTCAAAGTCATCATGTTACTTTCTAGTCATATATATATTTTTACATTGCATTTATTTTCCTTCAGTAACAAACATGGAAGCATTATTTTTAGACAAATTGAGACCGAACCAACTAATTTATCTCAATCGCTTTAAGAGGCAACAAAGGAGGATTGTAAAACTAGTAGTAAAAGAAGTGTCCCAGTTATCTGTAAGAGCGTGTAAAATTATGAGCACATGCTGCAAATCACCCTTAGAGTATATTGACATGGGCATTTTTTTTGTATCCATATGCTATCTGTAATTTCCACGGAAAGCATAATGGACCTTTATTTTCAATGTGAGTATTTTCATGTTCATTTGCTTTCATAAACCCTCAGTCGGTGGGGGGGGGGGGGGGAGGGGTATTGCAGCATGCGCTATTTTTTTCTCCTTTGTTGACCACAGACTTCAAAACAAATAGATTGCTTTTATGTGTGGTGCGTTTTTTTATTACAGGTGATGCTGGGGAACCTAGGTGTTTTGCAAACCGTCAGTTTTTTATTTTGTGGACAAATGCCATAAAGATGTGAAAAATATGGATTTAGATACAACACATGGACTGTAAAAGGATGCATTTTTGGTAGACGCGCAACAGACGGACACATCTGCATTCACCTTATTCACATGTACGATCCAATTTTAAGTCTTGAACATTATAAATTCTATTAAATAGATAGAATTAGAGAAGATGAAGAGTTTTACTTTTATTACTTGGTATTAGTAAAGCTGCTGTGACATCTTAATCTGATAACCATTCTAATATGTGATTATGATAAATGATATTTCATAACAGCTTGTGTTGCTCATTTTAGTATAGTTAAGAAGCTCCTTGCAAACAATTAAAAGGGCACTTTGTATGCAAGACATGTAAGAATGTAAACCTGCATAGTGTTACCACTGTCATATGTAAAATAATACAGGGCTGACTCATCAGCTGTTACTGGGAATTCCGCCGCTACAGTTCAATGTTGCCCTAGCAGCACTTGCCATTTCCTAGAGAATGGATTCCTAGAAAAAAGAAAGGCCTCAGTTCCCTAGAAACATTAAACTAACACACGGGACCTTTAAATGGAACAGCAGACATTTCACTGGTTTACACTTTACCATTTCCTGATTTCCAGGAAAAACTGGCATGATTCACTACAACAGATTATTTTACAGGACGGATAAACCATGGAAATAATGTCATATTTCAATGAAATGTATGTTTTTTTTTTCATCTCTGAGAGAGTTAAAGCACAGTGATTTAATGTGAGAACAGAGAGACATTCTGCATCTTCAGCACTCGCCACTAAATAATGCCAATGATTGCAATTGCGTTCTGTTGCTTTGCCATATTTGCTATTGTCAATTGAAGCAGATTTTAGTAGAGGTGAAATGTATATGAGTAAAATAGTAGTTTGGTGTTTATATCACCCACTGGGTGATACATTATTAATTATATTTACAATGACTATAAAGAACTACCAGAGTCTTTTATACTGTTGTTTTATATAAATAGTATTAGGTTTGTGCTTATTGTAAAACAAAGGTGAAGAAAACACTCATCGAATGCGGGCCCCCTACCCCAAAAGAATGAGGGGCCTTTTCTGCACAATAATTTGCCTGCTCCTGGGAAGGGAGGAGGGTTTTCTGTCAGAGCAGAGAGCCTCTAGAAAGAGACACGGCCAGACTATGTATTACTAAAAAGGTATAGGTAAAAGGCACTCCGCTTTTCACGGTACTCCGGGTTCGGACCAAGCCAACATACGAAAATAGAGGTCTTGACACTCGTTTTTTGCTTCAGCATGTAGGTTTATTGTACATCAGATAGCATAATCACAGCAACATTAGAACGCGTTTCGGCTTGTATCCCAAGGCTTTCTCAACTTCAATATACGAATGCAAACTGACAGAACTAAATACAAAGTAACCTAGTAATCCTGCCCACTAACGTCACATCCTACCGGAATGTTGTCTCCTGTGGTGTGACGTAGTGTTTGCATGATCATATATTCTTTCCAATTGGTACCATGTAATAATATATATTTCATCTGTATCCGATACAGCCATAAAAAAATTGTGACTTGCACTGAAGAGTTTTAACACAAATCATGTCAATTATTACTGTGGCTACAAAGAAACTGTATGTCTCCAGCTTAAAAGGGTATTCCCATGAAGACAAGTTTCTTATATGTACTTAGGATAATAAAATAACACATTCTCTAATTCACTATTAACAAAAATACAGCATTTCACAGATATAAGTCCAACCTGTCTCTATATCAGCCCTGGTGTTCACAATATCAGTTTCCCCTAGACACGACACTGTAACTTCTGACATCTTGGATTCCTATGTGACAGCGTGGAGCTGAGATTTCTGTCTCTCTGCTCTGCTCTGTGGCTGTAGCCATGCCCCCCTGCAGTCCTAGCACGGACCTCACAGACACTCACTGATCACTTCCTGCCAGTACCACATGTGAGTAGAGAAAAGCTGCAAACTACTAGGAGATAAGTGATCTGGGGTAGGGGATGGCAGACACATATCTGTGAGAACCTGTCTGTCAGTCTTTGTGCATCTGTCTCATCTCTTTTATGTGTCAGTGTGTTAGTACAATGTCAGAAGCCAGATGAAAGTGTATACATACCTCTACCCTGATAATGTAACCACATTGTCAGCTCACAGAACTAGATGGATTGTAATGTGTCTGCTTAGAGAGTCCCCACCTACACCCTGGGATTTTGCAATGAGCAGCTTAGGGAGTGATAGGAACTATAACAGCAATAACACAAGTAAAATTGTAAAGTAAGGGGTTAAAATGATCTTTTTATGTAAACATCACTAGGGGGGTTAAGATTTGAGAATTTTTTTTCATGGCAAAACCCCTTAAAAGACAAATTCACACTACCATGGTTGGTTTATGAGTCACAGTCTGTGCAGTGTCCTGTTTCATGGAATGACCACAGTGTCCAAGATGGTTCTCTGTGCATCATAGTGATGTATGATACTAGGACAGTGGTTCTTAACCTTGTTTGAGGTACCGAACCCACCAGTTTCATATGTACAGTCACCGAACCATTCTTTAGTGATAAATCAAATATGTGTGTTTTGACCCCGAGACATTTTGTACTTCAAGTTAGTGGGAAATTTTGGTTGATATATTTACCATTTATTTATGAAAAGAAGGTGAATTTGGTAAACATTTTTTTAAAAATTGCTATTTTTAAACTTCAAAATGTTCTGTTTTTCAAACTGATAGTAACTAATTTGGGTAGTAAGACTAATTAACATTTACCATATCTCAGCTTTGTGTTGGCATCATCTTAGAAGTGTCCTTTTGTTTTATTACGACGCTAGAAAGGTCACACATCAAACAGCAGTATTTTAGGGACCATTTTATTTCTATAGGGGTTTTGAAAGTTCTGTTAATAGAAACCCCTCGCATATCAGCCCGTTCTATTAACTTCATCCCTCAAACTATTCAAAACAGCAGGTAGGAAGCTTGTTAACCCTTTATGTATTTTACAGAAATACAAACAAAATGAAGTTTGGATTTGGAATTCACTAATATTTATCATTAATACGTTCATTTAGCTGCAAAATTTACCCACATTAACTGAATAAAATTAGGAAATGCATCTAGGAATATATTCTACAGTTTATTCTGAGTAAGAGGACGCGCCCACATGTGGATGTAACCGGCTGTCAGGGCACATGGTGGGATGCAGAAGGGAAGGAGCACCATTGAGCTTTTGTAGGGGAGAATAGTTTTCAGGTGCCATGACGTGTTTGTAGAGCCCCTGGGGCCACGTTCACAAATGGCATTTTGCTTGCGTTATGAAACAAAATCTAAAGGCACCACCTGTGATCACATGTTGAGGTAAGATTGCACTTACTTCGAGTTTAGTTTATATGTTGGAAACACAATGTTACCAAAATATGTGATCACGAGTGGAGTCTTTGGATTGTGTCTCCAAATGCAGCCAAAATGTACCATAAACCTTTAGCCCAGAGAATTTGTAAACTTTTTATTCTGGTATAGGGGGCAATTAACCCCTTGCCACTCATTGGCTTTTTCCATTTTACTTTCTGTTTATCGCTCTCCGCTTTCAAAAATCAATAACTTTTTTATTTTTCCGTGTACAGAGCTGTATGAGGGCTTGTTTTCAGCATAACAAATTGTACGCCTAGTGACAGTATTTTATATTCCATGCCGTGTACTTGGAAGTGGAAATATCATTCAATATTGACAAGAAACCACATTCGCGCCATTTTCTTGTGGGCTCTGTTTTTACGTTTTTTCACTGTACATTCCAAATGGCATCTATAATACAGTATATTCTTTGGTTTAGTACAATAACAGTAATACAAAATTTATATAGGATTTATGAGGTGTTAATAGATTTTATAAAAAATGTAAACCTTTTGTACCCCAGAAAATACTACTTTTACCATAATCTGACTCCAATAACTTTTTCATACTTCGGAGTACCGAGTTGGCAAAGGTGTCATTTTTTCCGGAATGAGCTGATGTTTTTATTTCTACCATTTTCGGTACTGTACAACCTTTAGATCAGTTTTATACATTACATTTTATATGTGTTACTAAACTGCAAAAAAAAGGGGCGATTCGGTAATTTGAGCGCATTTTTCTGTTACGGAGTTCACCACTGGGAATAACCATTTTTATAATTTAATAGATAGGTATCACCTATATTACAATACTATTTTTAAAATACTATCATATCAGGTGATCACTAGTTCATACTAATACACTGTAATAACCATGTACTGCAGTGCATTAGAAGTGTCAGGCTATTTGCTCGGTCCAGTCAGGGGCTTATACCATCTAATGCCTATACCGAGTTGGCTTATGGATAACACAGATTATATATACATATATTTTTGTAAAAAACATTAAATACAGGTGATTTTTATATTCCTTCAGTTCCCTAATTTCAAAAACTATGCCTGAACAAATGAGCCCCAACAATTAAATTAAGAACATGTCAGGAATAAAGAAAATGGGGGACATTTAACAATATGTTTACTCCAGAATTTTGAAGCAATTTATGACTGAAATGCAGTGGGCTACATGTGTTCGAGCATTTTTGGGCACTTTTCCTATTTGTCTAAAATGGTGTGTGGCCTTACCCCAGGCGCCAGAAAATGCCGTCTGTGCATCAGAAAGTTCAGTCTGACCACTAGAAAATTCAGACGTAAACTAGACCAACTAATAGCTGGTCTAAAGTCTAACTCCACAGCTCTAAACTATTTCAGATAAATTATCCAGTATGATTTATCTGGTTCATAATAAGACCTCTTTCATACAAACATATGAAAACGGCCGTATGCTACCAGTACTGTATAGTTTTCATATGGGTAGCATAGAGCCACATTCATTCCGATGCATGTCTTATTTTCTCCAGTATTTCTGTTCCTAAACCATACTGAAGTCTATGTGAACGTATAAACTGTGTGTTTCATATGTACTGCATACATGCACCATATGCTGCTGTATATACTTGCAGTACCCAGAGACCAGGGGGGTGCTGTCAGCACCTTCCCAGCAAACCGCGCAACCACAACCAGGCTTGGCGCTAGTTGTCAGACTAGGTAGGTGGTGGCGAACTCACCCTGTGATGTCCCTGTGGGCTAAGGCCCCGCCTAAAGCAGATAACCCGCCCTGACAAGGGCGAACCCACTATCAGGAACCTAACTGATGGTCCCTGAGTGACCCTACAAGAAGACAGGAAAACCTACTTCGTCTGGCAGCTTCTGGATGGTGGAGCGGACAGGTAACCGGAATACAGATATAGGTCAGTGTTCACACTGGTAACAGAAACCGACACAATACAGACAGGAAGGTGGGGTCACATTAGGAGATAAACGATACTGAGGGACAAACAACAGATACAGACAGACAAGCGGAGTCAAACAAAGCGGGTCAAAACCAAGACGGCAAAGGTACAGATTCGCATAGCAAATAGAATGGTTAGTATGCAAAGCAGAAGTCAATACACAGAATAACAAGAAACACAATGGCAAGAGCACTAGATACACAGATAGACAATATCTGTGCTGCAATAACCAGCACCTAATGAAGGGCTGGGCATAATAAAAGGCAGAAAAGGACACTACCTCCAGCACTGACTAGCTCAGCCGTCCATCACTCAAACCGTGCAAAGACACACCCACCTTTCCCCCTATCAGAAATGGAACTGTCAATCATAGGCAGCTCTGGGTGTTTTACAGCAAGAAGCCTGAAACCTGATCCCATCAGTACAATTTGCGAGTTCTGACAGGTGCATTCTGTGAGCACTCAGCCATCCATCAGCCAGCCATCATTTGCCAGCCCACTGAATTTTATATGGATACAGTAGAGATACAGTGACTGTATCTGTACACTTGCATTTGGCAGGTTATGTTTCACCTTCTGTTATCAAATAGCAGAAAAAATTGTGCAGCGACCCCATTTTTTTTGCAATTAATAACAGAAGTGTACCAAAGGTAATCTCCCATACGTTGAGGGTAATGGGGAACAGAAGGAGAACAGAAGACATTCCAGTCTTCTTCAGTTTTTATTTTCCATTACCCTCTCATTTAAAGAGGACCTGTCACCCTCAAAAATGGCACTAGGAGCTGCTTACTAAAATGAGCAGCTTCTAGAGCTAAAACAGACGCAGCAGTGTTACACTGCTTGCTCTCAAAGCGGTCTGGTGTATTCATGAGTGGGCTGTCCAAGACACTGCCTCTTCCCCGGACCGCCCCACTTGCTCCATAGGTCAGCGGTGACTGCCGCGCATCATGCCCTAAACCCGCCCCCCTCATGAGTACGCCGGACTGCTTTGAGAGCGGTTCGGCGTATGCAGTGTACAGCGCAGCAGTCTTTGCTAGCATTATTAGACGTTTCCGATAACGCTAGCAGTCTAACATTGCTGCATCTGTTTTAACACCAGGAGCTGCTTACTTTTTTTGCCGTTTTTGGGGGCAACAGGTCCTCTTTAATAAAAGCAGATAAAACATCTTTAGTTGAGGGTCCACTGACCCCTCCTTCAAGGGAGGAATACGGTCAGGATAGCCTGAATTAGATCTTTCAGGCTTTTGTGCTTGAAAATCACTCTCGGCAGCTTTTGATCTACAGCTGCCTTTCAGAATCAGTTCTTTGGGAAAATCTGGGTAGGCAGCATCTATTTCAGGGTGCGTTCACACGTTGCAGTTAAAACTGCATCGCAATTAGTTTTGAGGTGGTTTTAGGTGCAGTTTTGTCAATTTCACAGGTGAAAGACATAAACTGAATGGGTGAATTTGATTTTGAAGGAGAAAACTGTTCCACAAATGTCATTCACCTGTTGATTTGATGTCTTTCACTTTTTATACCACCTAAATACCAACCCAAAACTAATTGCGATGCAGTTTTAACTGCAAGATGTGAACGCACCCTCACTCTTACATGTTCGACCAGATAATGCTGGTAAATTTCAGTCTTATAAAACTTGTCCATTATTTTTCCTATTCTGTGTATCTGACCTCTGCTACGTTTACTTGACAATCTCCTTTCCTTGTGCTATATGTACTATAATTTACTCAGGGGACTATATAAAGGATGTGTAATTGTGCTTGGTAAATTCCAGATATATACTTGACCTGCCTCTTCAGTCAATAAATGAGAACAGGACCCCCATTCTTGTGAACTTTGCTTGTGATCTTAGGAGTGCCAAAAGTTGTACCTCTATCGGATTTGGTACATCCTCTTTTCGATCTGTGGGCACCAAATGCAAAATAACCTTGTTCTAATGCTTTTTTTATATTCCATAATGCTGGTTAAAAGGTGATCAAGTCATACATGGAACATTATGCTAAGGGACCAGAAAATACAAAAAAAATCCTGCTGAACTATTTTGTTTCAAACACATATTTTTTACTGTATAAATACTATGTAACTACCTATAAAATCACATGAATGCATAACACTCATTCAGCTGGGTTCATAGGGTCATATTCAGTGTAACACAGGGCTATAAAACTAATATTTGATACTTGTGGGTAACAAAGTTGGAGAATCAACTTCTGTTACCTTAGTATGTAAAGTGATAGGAGCACAGCTTTTATCCAGCATTCCATCTGAATAGCAATTGCACAGTTCCATTTACATTAGGGTCAACATCTATTTCATAACATGAATTTACACTGCCTGAATTTAAGACCTCACAGCAGAGGGCAGATCAACAACTTTCCTGGAATTGTATATGTTCAGTGTTTATGCCTGAATATCTGAAAGGCATGCCTGTTAAATTAAAACCGTGTTAACACAATCATTTGGCTGAACCCACCTGGTCTGTGACAGCTGGATACACATCACCCTCCCAAGCTGCACCATTCACTTCACAGGGATCATTTAAGGTCACAAGAGTGAACAGAGTCTCGTGAATTCTATACCTGCTATGCAGCTAATGCTTGGCTACACTGCTATAGCCTGAAGGAGGTGTTTATGAAGATCCATTAGGTGATAATAACAATTCATTACAAGGCATTTATCTGCTATTAAAAATTCCCTATGTCTATAAACTATTTTGTAATAAAACTATAAAATGTAGTACTGTGCCAATTCTCTATAATATTGCATTGTATTTTTTCTTTCTGTTTTACACTGAGATTTTTAGTGTGAACAGTAGTTTATGTTTGCTAGCTGCACTGATTAGCACCTCACCCATTACTCTGCAGATCTGCTTTGGTTTATAAACAGGTAAAACGCTAAGAGTGACAGAACTCTGCTCCAATCTTTCCTGGGACCCAGACACTGGCTTCACATAAATTACACACACATTCAGTTTAGTGCTTGTTATAAACTTAGATTTGTAGTGTGCTCCTTGTTTCTAGGTGCTGTTTCCTCTGATCCCTGTATTATGACCTTTTGCCTGTTTTCAGACTGTTGTTCTGCCTTGCAATTCTGTATGGTGTAAGTGTCTCTTTGTTGTGACCTGGCTCTGGAGACTACTCTTCTGTGTTTAATTTGTCTTGTCTTCGTCTCTGTGTTTTGCACTATGGGGCAGGAATGGAATCTCAACCAGTTGTCACTTACAATTGAGGGCTACATGAGACATTCAGGTAGGGACAGCTGGGAAATGGATTTAGCCTCAGGGCCCACTGTCTTTGTCTGTGTCACTTGTCTGTTCCATGACCCTGTGTTGCATAGGGTTTATACAATAGTTTAGTGGAATTCATGTTTTTAATTATCAATACAAAGTCTGTACTTATTAAATAAAACAGATTGTGACTAAATGTAATATTTGGTGTATATTTAATAGCAAATCAGTCTCTACAGTACATCACCACCATCACATCATGCCTTTGGTACTATTGTTGACCTGCGGGGGATTTAACACACTTGATGTAATCCCTGCCTTTCCTGCCACATAGGATATATCAATGACACATGACAACCCCCTTTGCATGGAATTAGTGTAAGGGGGCTCTGCACCCAAATGACTATATCAAGGCTTGCATGCCAGTTTTCTGGTAAACTTTGGTAAATCCCCCCTTAATGTTCACTTAATAAAAACTCAAAACCAGAATGTATGTTCGATATATTCTGTTTTGTATGGATACATTATTATAATATAATGAAATTATATGAAACATGAAAACAGAAGCAAAAAGTTAAGTATTGTTGCAAATTTACTACATCAAGTACATGGGATTTGCCTATTTTAAAGAGAAATTCATATTCACAACTTGATCTGTTGATGAAGGTTTTACCCTGCTAGAAATCTGTCAACGTATCAGCCACTCCACCCACCAGGGATGTTATTTCTCTGGTATTCTGACTCTGGTTTGATTTGACTGCATCTGACAATGTTCACAATTTGGCTATACAGGCAGTATAAGTTGAATTTGTATGTAAGTCGAAACTGTATACTTTTGTAGATCCAGACCAAAATTATTTTCGCTCCAGTGACAATTGGAGTTTCAAAATTATTTTGTTGTATTGGGACCAAGGATTATTAATAAAGCTTCATTACAGACACTTTACAGCTGATTGTCAAGGATCGAGGTTGTGGATCCTCTGGACCACTGCGGACGATGACACAAGCCACAACCTGGGACCGGAGTCTAAGTGATACCCGGTTTTCACCAGAGCCCGCCGCAAAGCCGGTTGGTCTTGCTGCGGCGTGGTACCACCAGGAGCAAAGTCAAAAGCAGAACCAGGGTTACAACGGGAAATCACATAAACAGCACACGGCATAAACAAAGCTTTCTCCAAGGCAAAGGGCACAAAGATCCGGCAGGGATCACAGGAAGAGGCAGGAATAAATAGTTTACCTGAAATGGCCAGCGCCAATTAGCGGTGCGCTAGCCCTTTAAATCTGCAGAAGTTGGTGCGCGCGCGCCCTAGGAGCCGGGGATGCGCGCGCACGGCCAAGGATGGAGGAGCAGCGGCAGCCGGAACTGAAGAGGCCAGGACTGGAGCCGGGACTCGTAAGTTGCGCTTGCGGCGTGCAGGCGGGGAGCGAGAGGCACGGGTGACCCCGCGATACGCGATATGGATCGCGGGACCACCCAAGTGATGGGTGTTTTCATATATTTGAAAAGGTCACATGGAGTAGCTGTTCCCCAAGGGTGGGGGGGGGCTGCTCCTTTCCCTCCCTTTTGGCAACTGCCTAGTCACACAGCAGATGCTAATGAAAGGTACAATATAACATATCTTTTTTTCTGTAAAACCAATTTTTTATACAAAAACACTTTGGCAGTGTATGTACTATGCTCTGTGGGGACTGGGGGAGTGCTAAAAATGGGTCTCTTGGTGACAGGTTCCCTTTAAATACGGTGCACAGACAGAATATATTTGGTGCCTGGCAGTACTATACATGCACCAGTGATAATAAATGAGGCAGAAGTTTCAGATTGTAGCTGTGCACGTCAGAATCGGGTCGTTAAGTCATATTAAATTTTCTCCAATGTCTTTTGATCTAATTTCGGGTAGCAGTTTAGCTGTTCTGATGAGAGACTTGTTTGAATAAATTAGGGAATTGTTGAACTAACATTTCTGTAACTTCTCATATGTTGTTAAAGGTAAAAGCTGCATAACATTAGAGCAGCAAAATTACATATTATACTTCAGCAGTTATTACATACATACATTAACTGACAGCATGTGACCAACTCTGCTATGTGTGAAATGTATGTATTAATGTCCGTGTGTATGTAATGAATATGTGCCGTCAACTACGTGATCAATGTGTTAAAGAGTGTGGTTAAAGTATATTTACCATCAAAATCAAACATGAAAAACCAAGGGCACTTACTCATAGATCCAGGCACTATGACTATGGTAATCCTCCTATATTTGTTATGAATGGCCCCCTTCCTTCTAAAGGCATCTTTTAAAAATGTGTTTATGAGCCAGAAGGCTGTAGCTTCACAGGCTGTTACACTATCTCATCCTCCCGCTGCTCCCTCAGCACTGCTGTATTGTCTGTGCTAAGGAAGCAGGGGAGAATGGTGAGACATTCAGGGCCGGTTCTAGACAAAGTGGGGCCCTGGGCAAAACTAAAAGTGGGGCCCCAAAATAAAACTATTTTATGACCAGTCACAGTCAGTAAGAGGCTCCCTTTAGTATGGTAAAACAATCTGTAATATGGGAGAATTTTATAGGAGATAGATAGATGATTGGGAGATTGATGGGCAGCACGGTGGCTCAGTGGTTAGCACTACAGCCTTGCAACGCTGGTCAACATCTGCAAAGAGTTTGTATGTTCTCTCTGTGTTTGCTCCGGTTTCCTCCCACACTGCAAAAAAATCACTGGTAGGTTGAATAGATTGTGAGCCCCATGGGGTTAGGGACTGATAAGGCAAGCTCTGTGCAGCGCTGCAGTATCTGTGTGCGCTATATAAATAAAGGAATTATTAATTATAATTATGACATAAGATAAATATGAAAGATGATAGAGATTTCTATTTCTAGACAGTAGATAGATGAGAGATAAACACAGTAGAAGAGAAATAGATTGAAAAATAGATAGAGAAAAAGCGTGATATATAAATGGTCAGATTATAGGAGATAGATAACTAGACAGATAGATATATAGACAGGAGATAGATGATAAGCATCGGGAATTCAACAAAGGGGTATTAACCCTTCCACCGCCCCGCCATTTCTGGATATTTTGTCGAGTTATTGACCAGGGCAATTTTTACAATTTTGAGGTTTAAAAATAAAATAATGCTGTAATTACAGCAAAAAGAATTAAAGTAAAGCCAACAAACCACATAATTTCTGAAAGGAGACACTTGCCCCATTTTCAAAATTGCATTAAAGAGTTTATAGACATTGAATCAAAATTGCATGAAGGCTCCAAAGTGAAACATTTTATAAAAAATACTTAAAATTTGAACTTTGATGGCAAAAAATGTGCTCCAAACAGAAATTATTTCCCTTTACATCTCCTAAGTGTAACAGATGTAAAGTTCACAAATGTCCCATATTGACATGTTCACAAAAATAAATCCACTTAATATCACTAAAACTTTAATAACTAAATATCTGCTTTTCAGCTACAAAATTTAAGACAGTCACAACCTGCAAAATATATCAATAAAACAGAACAAAAAGTAAAGGCGCCATAAAACCTATAGAATTTTGAAAGCAGACAACCAGGCGATGCATTTGGCAATTAACATTCAAAATTTCCTCTAAAATATGTACAAATCCAGATACTTATATAAAGAAAATATACTTTCCTAAAACAGTAAGATGTGAGGAGATCATACAGGGAACGTTAAGTCAAACTGTGTGAGCGTCACACAGAGCTATTATTGTATGTTCCCTTACATAATGGTAACCCAAATAAATAACTATATATCAATAGCTAATGAGATAATAAAATTTAGATGTGCACCATTGTATTAGCCACACAATAACAGAACCCTCCGCGGTTCATAAGAATTTAAGTGAGAACGTTATAACATTGGTGTAAATAATGGAGGATGGTGTGAAATAAAAACTATATTCCAGAACATGTGTGTGTTTTTGGTGTTAGATATAACTTTATGGACATGTTCTGGGTCACAGTGTTAATATGTAGTGACATTAGGCGAAGAGGATCGAATGTTCATCAGTCAATTTTTGCAAAAAAACCCCAAAACTATCAGAAAATAAAAGGCAATAAGAGAGTAATTGTGTTCTTAAGTAGTTCTGCATAGAGAAGGGTTAAAAACAATATTAGCTGATATCATCCCTTCTCAGAATGTAACATATAAAGTGAATATTTCCATTATCTGTGAGGTGCAGCAGCTCCTGTGTGCAGCAAATTCTCCCTGTAGCTGCTGGCTAAGAATCTGGAGGGGGGGAGTACACTACAGGGGGCTGTATCTCTGGATCTGTGACACATAGAACCTCACTTCTTTTTTTCCTATGAAAGAAGAGATTCTCCTCTTTTATATAAATCTAAATCTGTGTTTCTATGTGTCAGGAGATATTAACTGTTAAACTGCCTTTGGGAGATACATACAAATATCACCTGATATTCTCACTTTAAACCTGAATATCTCTGGATCCATGGCACCTAGAAACAAAATTCAAGATTCATTTGAAAGAAGATTTTGATTTTAGAAGGAAGACTTTAATTTTAGAAGGAAGACGTTGATTTTAGAAGGAAGGAGCCCATGGTTAACAAATATAAGAAGATCACAGTCATGATGCCTGGATCTATGAGTGAGTGTCCCTGGTTTATCATGATGGATTTTAATGGTAGATTTCCTTTAATGTGTGTATGAGTGACTTCTTGCATGTGATGAATGTGTCGGTGAATGCCCTCATCTATGTGATGAATGTGTGAATAAATCATTTCATGTGGTCAGTGTGTCAGAGGATGCCTCCATGTAAACATTACATTAACCACAGTTTACAAACCTTTTTGTGACTCAAGAGCCACACATCATAATGAGATATTTATTAAGTGTATCACATTTTCTAGCAACACCAAATAAATATTTAATAAGAAATGTAAGAAATGATAACATTCAAAATGGCATGGTTTGGCATGTAGAATATGAATGGAATATTGTCAAGTGCCAGTGGATATGTTAAGTGCTTCAGACTTCTCTTGTGACCCACAGAACTGAGACTCCGGAACTGCTGAGGACCACTGCACTAAAGAAACGTATCAGTCATTTTGCCCTGTATCTCAATTTGCAGTAGTTAAAGGATATTTACCACCAGGATCTAGGATGGTAAACCAAGTACACTTACATGCGGTGTGTAGCCTGCTCTTCTTTTAGCATTTTATGCCCTGGTTATACAAAAGAAAAGGCTTTTAAAATTATCCAAATGAGCCTGAGGGGCTCCAGGCTCCATAGATGTGAATGAAGTTGTAGCCCCTCCAGCTCATTTGTATAATTTTTAAAGCCTATGTTTCTTAAAAACAAAGGCATAGAGAGCTTAAAGATGAGCAGATGATGCCAGAGGAGGAATACACCAATATCTCAGTATGCTTAGTTTACAATCCTTAATCCTGGTAGTAGATTTTCACCCCTTTAATGAATGGTCATTTTTTTATTTATTTATTTATTTTAAAAGGACATTGTTAAGGTACCTGACCAAAAACAAAAAAAGAATTCTAGCTAATATTAAGGATTAGTGATTGTATTTTCAGGGATTGTTAATTAGATAATATTATTCAATATTATGCTACAACAAGCTGATTCCACATTTGGGGAAGATTTTTCTTTTTAAGCAATGATTTGCAAGTTAAAACATTAGACATATGGAGAAAGTTTTCCCCTCACAATCCCAAATACACAGAATTTTCCCTACAATTACAGTACCACAATTTCTAGGAGTACTTTTGTGTTTGCCTAAAAGTTCAAACATGTTCTTGGAATTTCCACTAACACTTCAACTAGCACTCCCATTTTCTTGGAAACAACCTATTGGTGTAATTGTAAGAGTGTGGCCATACAGTGTGTGTCAGTACTTAGCAATGCCTCATATTACATTATTTTCTCTCATCACTGCAAGCTTTTAGTCATGTACTTAAGATTCACTGAACAAAGAAAACAATCCTACTTCCCATCAGTTTAGTATATTACCCTTTCTTCTTCATGCAGCAGGTAAAAAAAAAGTATTAAACAAATCACTAATTTTCTAGTTAAATATATTTCTAAAGGTGCTACTGACATGAAGTTGTCATCAGATGTCAATGAGAATTGTCACAATGAAAAAGCATTGAACACACTTACTAGGGGAGATTTATCAGTGGTGTCTATGAGCCATCTGTCTCCAATCAAGTGCTTCCCCTGAATATAATATGCTTCAATATTAAGATGAAAAAAATTATATTATTAATGTGTTTGATGAAGACTATAAGCTGACCACTAACAATATGCAGTCCTTTAGAAATATTTTGATTATCACAATAAAGAAATGTTTTAACAGTCAAACTAACAAGTTGCCTACTGTTTATCATAAAGCCCATGTACATATTCCCTCTCTATGTGCAAAAATTGAAATCTACAGGCGGTCCCCTACTTAAGAACACCTGACTTACATACGACCCCTAGTTACAAACGGACCTCTGGATGTTGCTAATTTACTGTACTTTAGTCCTAGACTACAATAAACAGATATAACAGTTATCACAGGTGTCTACAATGAGGCTTTATTGTTAATAATGTATCTCGGGGACTGCCTGTATAGCCCTTCTGCAGTGGCTTCCCCTGCCAATATCAGATATTTGCCACAAGTGCCAAGAGCATGACCACATTCTGAAAGGAGTAACCTCTAATGAGGAAACCAAGGTAACTTTAGATAGGTAGCCTAGTCTTAAAGGACATCTACCATCAGACTGACTAATCATAAATTCCTATTACTCACCTGCTTGTGTTGACAATCTGTGCTGGGAGATCATCTTCTATTTCTACAATATGTGGCCATTCCTGGATATAAGAAGTTTTTAAAACATGTAAATGAGCCAGAGGTATTCCTGGCTACATCACCGGAGCACCGGTTGGCTCTGCCGGCTATCAATTTATTCAAGTCTCAACTCTGTTTAGACTAAGATGAACAGAGTGTGGGGGTGTATAAATTAATAGCCCATAGCTTATTTACATATTTGTAAAAACTTCTATTTTTACGATATGCAGCCAATCCTGGATATAAGAAGATGAGCTCCCCCCAGCACAGATTGTCAACACGAGCAGGTCAGTACAGGCGGTCCCCTACTTAAGAACACCCGACTTACAGACGACCCGACCGACCCCTCTGCCCACTGTGACCTCTGGTGAAGTTCTCTGGATGTTTTACTTTAGTCCCAGACTGTAAGGTGTCTGTAATGAAGTATTATTGATAATCTTTGTCTAAATACAGCAAAAAATTTTGAAACTACAACTGTCACTGGGGCAAAAAAAGTTTTGTCTGGATCTACAATTATAAAATATACATTTTTGATGTACAGACTAATTCATAAGAACAAACCTATGGAACCTATCTTGTACATAACCCGTGGACTGCCTGTAATAGGAATCCACCCTCAGTCAGTCTGATGGTAAGTGTCCTTTAAAATGTTTTCTTTTTCGTTTTAATTGAAGCCAGTTCAAAGTACAGCATTTAGTTTAATTTTTTTTTTATTGTGACTTGGGTTTACCCAAGACATTGATTTATTATATATGGAGTTGTCTCATGACAGATAATCAAGGTTTTGTATTTCTGAAGGTGTATTAGATGTTTTTAGTATCACATATTTATAACAATTAACTTAAATAAGTTGATAAGTCTCTTGTATTATCATAGGAATGAGGACATAAAATATTAAATTGCAGTTTCAGTCTTGGCATGTATGTGATATTACAACTAGAAGGTCATCATAATGTAACTTCCCGCTGGATGACATATTTTGTTATGCTCTTTTGTTAAGATTTGAGGAGATGCCACATATTGTACATCGCCACAATAGGGAAAGCACTGTGTAGTTATTTTAATGCTGACTTGAGTACAAAAAAAATTAAGCTGAACAGGGGACAATCAGTGGTCATGGACACATTCATGCCTCCTTTTCTCTGAGCTATTTTGTTAAAAGTGATAACTCTCTGGGGCTTTGATAATGGCATCTGTAGTGAACTTACTTCAAAACATTTTAGAACACTTTTGAAAGAATATTATAGTCTGATTGAAAACTCAGATTATCGCCTTGAAGACTAGGCCTGAAAAGGCTCTAATGACCAGGGCATTTTTATTAAATGTTTTAATGTTTTGGTTTAAGGGCCACTTTTTTTGGGGGGGGGGGGGATAAAGTTCAAAAAATTGGGGGAAAAAATACTTTATTTTGAAATGTATTGCATGTATTTTTTAAATGTTCAACCTAACTCAAAATGACTATCATAAAATAATTCCCTAATTTGTGATGTTTTTTTTTATAGTGTAGTGGGGAATTTTTTTATTTTATTGGGAAATATTCATGTACATTTCTATATAGGCGGTCCACTACTTACAGACAGGCTTCTCTGGCCACTGTGACCTCTGGTGAAGATGTCTGTGTTCCTTTCTTCAGTCCCAGGCAATGCAATGGTCAGCTGTAAGGTGTCTGCAATTACGTTTTAATGATAATCCTTGTTCCTATGACAGCAAAAAATGTTGAAAATCCAATTGTCTCTGTACCTCTAGACAAATTCTTTTTTGGTCCCAATTATAAAATATGTAATTCCGACTTACATACAAATTCAACTAAAGAGCAAACCTACGGAGCATATCTTGTATGTAACCCAGGCACTGCCTGTATATTTATTAATATTTTACACGTGTGTTTTTTACTTTATATGTCCCCATCACTTCATTAAAGACCCCTGAGGGACATTTTTACAGTTTATTTATTTTTTCCCACACAATCGGAACAAACCCAGGATCTGAAATAGTCAAAAGACAGTGGGAGGTCAGGATTGAGTTAAGTCCTCATACACACAAACTTTTTTACCTCCAGCAATACGCGGTTTTTATTTGAGGCTTTTCCATGTATTGCTATGGGCTCATGTATAAAGATGAGGATTCCTAAGTACCGCATCTGAAAAATCTCATAGCAGGACCTTTTCTTGCCCATGTTTGCGGCTCTGCCCTCCCATAAAAGTCTATGGGCATTTGAAAAACATGGATGACACACAGTGTGTCATCTATGTGCCGTCTGTATTTGCATATTAGTTGCTAGATCCCACAGAATTTGATACTACAAGTGGTTGGGACAAGTTGGTGACATGATTTACCAGCCTCTTATTCTATTAACAGATCTGCAAAACCGGATTGGATACAGAGGACATACGGCCCCTTTTTGCGGCCATATGGCTCAGACAAAAGGTCTCATGCATAACATGTCTTGTATATGCACAGAGATGCATGATACTCTATGTCATACAATTGCATATGTCTCCACTACATAATCAATGTATATAGGTCTGCAAATAGAGGCCTCAAGCCTTGTCGAAAGATTCATGTTCATTTTGGGATTTTAAATAAAATGATCGCTCATGAGAAAACAGTTACACTTCTGCTGTTCATTGCCAATGGACCTAAAAATCAATGATATGTCATCAGTTTGCAAGCCTCACATTATGATTAAAATCTAAAGCTTATCTAATGGTCATTAGAATGAATAGAGAGTGGATTCAGAATTTCCACTAAGACTATAATAATAATAATACATTAAAACATAGCAAATAGGGAACGTCAAAGGGTTTAAAGCTCCTTTTCTTTTTATTAGCGATAATTACAAAGAACGGAAGCAAAAATCAATACTCCTGCTAAGTTCCAAGTATTAGAATCCAGTACAAAAAGTTCTATTTATGTTTTCCTTTAAAGATTTACACAATATTGACCTAGCTAATTCTGTTTCGCATTAGGATAAGTATATTGCCAAACACACGTCTGTTAACTGTTTATAAGATAAAATCTGATGATACAAAAGAAGGGAAAGGACAATGGATAAACTTGTGAACAGAATATATCCTTGTTCCTATTACAGTAAAAAATGTTGTAAATCCAATAAGCCTAGTTTTTCAGCACAAAATTTGTGCTCAAAAACCCTAATTCGACTCATACTTGAGTCAACTAAAAAAATAAAGTCAAAACTCACCTTTCTGACGTCACCGTAGGTCCTCTTCTGTCTCCGATGCTCCGGTGCCACCTCGGGTCCTTCGGATCCTCTTCGGGTTCTTCCGCTCCTCTTCAGGAAGTTCCGCTCCTCTTCGGGTCCCCCCGCGACGAGGAGCCAAAGATGAGCAGAAGAATCCAAAGAGACGGCACCAGAGTATCGGAGACAGAAGAGAACCTACGGGGGATGTCGGAAAGGTGAGTACAGGCTGTATGCTACAGGGGCTGGGCAGGCTGTATGCTACAGGGGCTGGGCAGGCTGTATGCTACAGGGGCTGGGCAGGCTGTATGCTACAGGGGCTGGGCAGGCTGTATGCTACAGGGGCTGGGCAGGCTGTATGCTACAGGGGCTGTGACCAATGGATTTCCCACCCTCGGCTTATACTCGAGTCAATAAGTTTTCCCAGTTTTTTGTATTGAAATTAGGGGTCTCGACTTATACTCTGGTCAGCTTATACTCGAGTATATACGGTACATACGACACAGTTTATTGTCCTAAACTAATGCCGAAAGTAAAGATAAAGTAGTTACTGATTTGGTGTTATTATATTTGTAATTAGAGCATTGGACACCCAACACAGTGAGCCTCTCTTATCTATAATACTCAAATTTGCTGTAGTAAAGTATTTTATAATATGGGGAATAACAAAAGTGCAATTTCTGTCATATTTTTATGGGGACCCACATTCCTGTAATTTCTGATGGCCCTAGTGGGTGCCTGTAGGAACTGTATATTTTTCTTATCTTACATAAGGATTATACTTAGTTAATAATCAATATTGATATACGCTATCATCTATGCACAACACATTAAAAGAAACATACCAGAAAAAAGGTTAGCAGATTTACTAATTACAGAATTCAGGTGTAATCTGTGCCAAAAATCTTCATCTTAAATGCTGAGAATCACATTTGTCAAAGATTGAAGATAGTTTTAGACACTTTTAGCATTAGAATCTGCTCATAGGGGAATAATTGTCGTGCGCCGCTGTATGATATCCCCGCCACTGCCCTTTCGCAGCCCGATACATCAAGAAGCTGCATCACTGCACTGCAATGTGCTGAAATAGACGCTACAGCCGAGCTGCAGCAAGTGCACAGGCCTGGGAACAGTAACCGAGCCCTCCGCTTGGCCAGCCGTGCCCCCTCCTTCACGCCCCAATGGCGTGAAGGTGCCGGATTGGGATAAATAATCACAAATGCTAGCAATAACCTAGCATTTGCAATTATTTCAGGGCTTCTACGCCACTGACGTGGCACAAAGGCCCTGATACATATGCCCCATAATCTCTGTAAAAAGGACCATTGTTTTGCTAAAAAAGGGATATCTGCCAAAAAGTATGCTAATGCACGAATTAGCATACAAGAATTTTTGGGTAGTTTTCTGCCATAATCTAAGCCAACTAATTGGAGGTGTTAAGTAAGGTGAGGCAATTGTATACTACAACATATTTATTATCCTTCACCTGACGCTTTGATAAATCTGTTGCAGCCGATGACTATGCCCCTTTGCGTTATGCCTATTACCTAAGCAGCTGCATTTCAAAAGTCCTTTTTATGGTATGTAAGAAAATAATGTCTTTTTTCAGAGTTTTATTTTTGTTTGTTTGAATGGAAACAAATATGGTATATTTCTGCATCATTATACATATACACTCACCGGCCACTTTATTAGGTACACCTGTCCAACTGCTCGTTAACACTTAATTTCTAATCAGCCAATCACATGGCGGCAACTCAGTGCATTTAGGCATGTAGACATGGTCAAGACAATCTCCTGCAGTTCAAACCGAGCATCAGTATGGGGAAGAAAGGGGATTTGAGTGCCTTTGAACGTGGCATGGTTGTTGGTGCCAGAAGGGCTGGTCTGAGTATTTCAGAAACTGCTGATCTACTGGGATTTTCATGCACAACCATCTCTAGGGTTTACAGAGAATGGTCCGAAAAAGAAAAAACATCCAGTGAGCGGCAGTTCTGTGGGCGGAAATGCCTTGTTGATGCCAGAGGAGAATGGGCAGACTGGTTCGAGCTGATAGAAAGGCAACAGTGACTCAAATCGCCACCCGTTACAACCAAGGTAGGCAGAAGAGCATCTCTGAACGCGCAGTATGTCGAACTTTGAGGCAGATGGGCTACAGCAGCAGAAGACCACACCGGGTGCCACTCCTTTCAGCTAAGAACAGGAAACTGAGGCTACAATTTGCACAAGCTCATCGAAATTGGACAGTAGAAGATTGGAAAAACGTTGCCTGGTCTGATGAGTCTCGATTTCTGCTGTGACATTCGGATGGTAGGGTCAGAATTTGGCGTCAACAACATGAAAGCATGGATCCATCCTGCCTTGTATCAACGGTTCAGGCTGGTGGTGGTGGTGTCATGGTGAGAGGAATATTTTCTTGGCACTCTTTGGGCCCCTTGGTACCAACTGAGCATTGTTGCAACGCCACAGCCTACCTGAGTATTGTTGCTGACCATGTCCATCCCTTTATGACCACAATGTACCCAACATCTGATGGCTACTTTCAGCAGGATAATGCGCCATGTCATAAAGCTGGAATCATCTCAGACTGGTTTCTTGAACATGACAATGAGTTCACTGTACTCAAATGGCCTCCACAGTCACCAGATCTCAATCCAATAGAGCATCTTTGGGATGTGGTGGAACGGGAGATTCGCATCATGGATGTGCAGCCCACAAATCTGCGGCAACTGTGTGAAGCCATCATGTCAATATGGACCAAAATCTCTGAGGAATGCTTCCAGCACCTTGTTGAATCTATGCCACGAAGAATTGAGGCAGTTCTGAAGGCAAAAGGGGGTCCAACCCGTTACTAGCATGGTGTACCTAATAAAGTGGCCGGTGAGTGTATATGGGACGTTATAATTTTTTCCTCAGTGGGAAATGGGTGTTTACTGTTCTCAATACTTTAACAATTGATTAAAAAAAAATTGTTGGTAATTATCTTAGAGATTTTTGTTTTTCTGTTATGGGAAAAACACAGTCTTTCAGCATGGACCTTGCTTCCTTGTTTTCATTTTGGCTTCTTGATAATAGACGTCTGACTCTGATACCTCCTACTGAGATTTATCCCTTCTAAATTTCTTCCCAGAACTGATTAATGCAGCATGGATTTCACAGAGTCTACTGTTCTGGGGTTGCTAATGATAGCGGCTTAATGAGGCCAAATCCTTCAGTAAAAGAATACGCCTGAGCCTATCTTTTCCTAGAAGTATAAAAGGCCTAAGTATTCATGGGAAATTGTGGAATTTTAATGCACTTTTATATGAAGTTGTCATTGAGGCAGTGCAGCTCTGATTTATATGGAGATCTTATAAACATCAACAGAGTAGATTATATATAGTATAATGAAGGATAAAGGAGGAAACCAATTCTGTATGTACAAATCTTTCTCTTTACAAGGTACTGGTAGCAGTACAAAAGGGCAGTAGCAGAAAAGTCAAGCATCCTGAAATGACAAAAAAAAAAATTGTGCGAACCAGAGAAGCCAAGAGCATACTCCTTTAAAACATATAATTCTTCAGAGCCATTCTGTTAATAAATTAATTGCTTACTGTACATAGACGGCAGAGAAAACCATTGCTCCTTCATTTTGGAACATACTGCACAGGTCAGAAAAGACGTCAGTCTTTGATAGTTGTCATGGTCTTTTTCCACAGCCGAAAATAAGGCACATTGTTACGTTATAATACATATGAATTACCAGTATCCAGGGGAGTAGTTAGGGTTGTAAAAGATCCTGGGCACAGGCCCATATGCACCACATTCTCAGTAGTGTCCACTCCCGTACATACAGTACATAGCCCCCCCTCACATGTGATAGCGCCAATAACAACTATACTTATATACAGCTTCAGACTCCAAAATATTACTTCCATTGACTGCAGGTGACAGCGTCTCCTCTTCCAGCCAAGCGTCATCCCTGTGGAATTTACCAGAATATGCTTAAAGGGAACCGGGCTCCAGATTACCCCATTAAACTGCAAGCCCCCTCAGATAGGGTATGAAATGTCTTACCTATAAAGAAATTCTCCTCCTAAGCTGAGAAAAGTCATATTTGCCTTAGGTAAGGCAAGTTTAGACAATGCAGATGGAGTGTCACTTCAGATGCCCCTATTTTTGGTTCTACAGATCCTGAAAACATGCTTTTTGGTGTCATATCAAAGATAAGAATCTATTCTTTTATATTATCTCAGGCTTGAGGTTCTGTGATATGCTTTAGGGTGCAAGTAGTTTAATGGGATAAATCTGGTGACAGAGTCCCTTAAATACTGCCTCATGTAATATATAACGCCAAGAGGACATGTGTAAATGCAATAAGACTTAATATACAAGCTATGCAACTGCCAAATAGAAAGGCCTTTAATGATTACATGGAGCTGACAATTATCCAGCCTCAATATAGGAGTAGAAGTGTTTCCAGGAAATTAACGCCTTCATATTTCTATAAAAATCCTAGCAAGACATATGCTATAGTACATATAATGAAAGCAATGCTTGCTTAAAATTTGAGCTGTTCTTATCATGCCAGAAATATGTTTTCTTAATCCATTAAGTCTTAACAATAAGTAAAGACATACGGTGAACTACACAAAGTTCCCTGGAATCTTTACATAGGGTTTTCACAGAAATTCTAAAAGCTTTTCTCTGAATTTGACCAAGTTGTCAAGAGCCTTTTTTTTCTATTAACTTGAAATGAATATTTTATTTGGTCTTCTGATTATCGTTCCAATGATAATTATAATACTTTTGCCCAAAGCCGTTTTATTTTAAAGATTCACTTTACTTACAATACTTTACATCTACAAATTTTAATGGAAAATAGATAGTTTTTTGCAATTGTATTTTAAGACTAATCCGCAAAAAACTCTAAATTAACAGCATGCTAGGTTTCGTACCTCCTATCTGTACCCTGCGAATAAACAAATACAGTACCCCCATACTCCTTTGCATCACCTCTTTCTGGATATTCATCTTAATGAAGAATCTTTGTGGCACTTGGTCATAATTAGTGATGAGCAAACCCAATGAAGAGAAAATGGCTCTAACAAAGTAGCCACTGGCATTTAAACTCCAGCGATGTGTGGGTGCCGCCATTTTGGAAAAGATTGTCGCTGCCTGTGGCGTTAGTGCCACATTGATTCCGCTGGAGGTTCTACCAGTGGCATTTAAAGGAAACCTACCACTTGGAAATTGTCATTATGACCCACACTAACCTGCACATGGAGCTGAGCTGATGCAGGCACATATCTTGGTTAAACATATAATCCATCCATTTCATTATAAATATAGATTGTTATCTTTGCTAATAACCCACTCGGCACTTCTCTGTATTCACACAGCGCTTGGGCATTAGCATAGTAGAGCAGGCATGAAGAGTGCTGTCCCTGCCTCCCCCCACCCTCCCTTCTTCGCTCTTGAGAGCCGGTGACATTACAAAGCCCTCAGGAGCATTAGGGCATGCGCATCGCCGGCTCACATGGCAGCTGTGCGTACTATCGTGAGGCAGTTTATCGCGAGACTTCTGTGAGGAGACCGCTGAAGTTTTGCGGCCGTCTCGCAGGGTGACTGCGCGTACTTTCTACGAAGTCTCGTGCTATCAGGATATCCTGGCTCTATATAAAGATCCGCCATCAGTCTTTAAAAAAAAAAATGTATTCTCACCTTCGTCTTCCTCTCCCAAGCTCCGCGGCTCCATCTTCTCGTTCTGGCTCGGGCCACGCACACTATGAGACGGACATTTCATTAATGAAGTGCGGCTTTTTTCAATAGCTTTTCCCAGTTTTTTTTAGGAGCCTTGGTTTATGCTTGAGTATTTACTGTATGAGGGGGGAGTTCAGCTGCTTAGCCCATGGGGCTGGGGGGGAGGCTCGGATATCCTGCACACATCACTGTTAGGCCTCTTGCACACTAGCGTTGCGTTTCACGTCAGGGTGCAATGCGTGAAAAACTGACGTTTTTGCTGCGTTTTTGTTTCATTTTTGTTCGCGTTTTTTTGCGTTTTCGGTGCGTTTTTCACGCGCGTTTTTTTAAGTCAATGGGACTTTTTCAAAGGGACCAAGGTTCGGGAATAAAATGTTTTATTTAATTGAAAAATAATGTCTTCTGATAAGTTGCAAACATCTGCGATCTATTCTTCACTGTTCCGCGCGCGTATATTATCTCCCGACAAGTTAGCAGATGTGAAGAACAGTGAAGAATAGAATAAAAACAGTGAACACAGTGAACACAGCGACCACAGGATCATTTAAGATAAAAACACAGTGCAGAACACAGTGCAGAATAGATTACAGATGTTCGGCACATCTGCTTACTTGTCGGGAGATACGCGCGGAGCGGTGCGAACAAAATAGCATGTGAAGAACAATATATATGTGTGTAAAGAACACATTGCAGATGTTTCCATACATCTGCAATGTCTTCTTCACACATATATATTGTTCTTCACATGCTATTTCCTGTTTTGGAGGTCACCGCCGGTTATAGCCGATTTTATTTTTTGATAGATCAGGCATTTTGGGACGCGGTGATACCTAATGTGTTTTAACTGTTTATTATATTTTATATCAGTTCTAGGGAAAGGGGGGTGATTTGAACTTTTAATATTTTATAAATTTTTTTACACTTTTTAAACTTTTTTTCTTCTTTTTTTTTCACTGTTTCTTAGACCAGGGTACAGTAACCCTAGCTCAGTGATGGCGAACCTTTTAGTAACATTGTGTTAACGGCATTTTGTAAACATAAATGTTAATTTGCCTAATTACAGTGATGTAATTAGGCAAATCTCCTCTCCTCAAAAGTTGTATTGTGTTTTAAAACGCACTGCCACATGTGAACCCCAAACAGAACCTGTATTTGTTGCAAAAGGCAATATGTTTTATTCTTTAGTACTTTTTTCTTAGTTTCTTATTCATGACAACACTCCAAACAAAGGCAGTATGGTGTATGGTTTGACGCACACCCAATGTACTCCTGCTAAAGTAGCCACCAGCTTTGAAATGGCGTATAATGAAACAGTGGGAGTTGCTCATGCTCTTTGGTAGATCAAATAATCTTTCTGATCTACTGGCGGTCTGTCTTGACTGTTCAATTTTCAGGTATACATTTCCTCACATTAAAGGGGATGGCCACTTTCAGTAAAAAGTATGTATTTGTGTAATGAAAAGTTATACAACTTTCCATTATACTTTCTGTATCATGGTTTTCTACAACTCTGCTTGCTGTACCTCTATAGAAAGCTTCTCTATTTACTTCCAGTACATAGAATCTGTCCATGGTGATGTGATGGACATGGAGGTGTATGAGCCGTTATTATCACAGAGTAATAGGAGTTGTGTGATAATAACGGCTCATGCGCATGTGTGTCTATCACATCACCATGGACAGATTATATCCAACTAGAAGTAAATTTAGAACCTTTCTATAGAAGTAAAGCAAGCAGAGATCTAGAAAACGGTGAGGAACTGATACAGAAAGTATATTGGAAAATTATATAACTTTTCCTTACAGAAATAATATAAATTATTTGTGTCTTTAAGTCGGTTCTCCATTACCAGATCAGGTTAGAAAGGCTTACTTTTCTCAGTCCAATAATGCAACCCCTCTACAGGGGTGTCAGAGTTTTGTCTAACATTTGACTATCTTTTACCAAGATGTACACTATCCAAAAGTAGGCTCTTACCGCCTTCTTAAAGGACAGTAAGCACTGCTATTCCTGCTGTGGGAAGACTTGTGTCTACCTATTCCATATTTCTATGCTTTTTTTAAAACAAGTTTTGCACAAATGTGACTTATTTTTTACCTGGGAGCGTTGCAATAATACAATTAATCCTAGAATATAAGAAAAAAACACAACAAAACACTAAATAAAGTGATAATGCTATTGGTTTGGCAAGAATGAATGTGTTTCTGGACAGTGGATAATGAAAGCTGTTTTTTCCATGGCTGCAATGCCTGCAAAATGTGGAAGCAACATATACATTTCCACTGTTGGTTTTTAATAACGTTTGTGCTTCATACAGAAATGTCCATTTCCCTATGACAGTGATGGTGAACCTTTTAGAGTTCCCAACCTACAACAAAAATCCACTTATTTACTGTGCAGTACCAGCATGGAATTTAAAGCAGTAACTTACTGCTACCTGTTCTTCCACATCTTTCAATCGTATCGCCCCCCTGAGGCCACCAATACAGTTGAAAGAAGGAGGGCAAATACAGACTCCCATTGTAGCTTCTCTCCAGGGTCTCTCTGTACAGGAAGAATGGTGGGTCCAGCAGGAGGCCCTCCAAAGATAATGCAGTTCTGTCAAAACCTTCTCACTTTTCCCACAGTTCCAAACAGTTGATGATTTGTCGCTTTAAAATAGTGCTGAGAGCCGCTTCTCTTAAGTTTCCTGGGACTGCAGGAAGATTTGGTGTTTGGTAAACTCTGTCCTGGGGCGATGGCCCGAGTGCCAGCAGAAAAGGTTCTGAGTGCCACCTCTGCCACCCGTGCCATAGGTTCGCCACCACTGCCCTATGACAATTGGTGGCAATGTTTTTATGTATGCACTCATGTATGATATCAACTTACAATTGGAAACCCACCAGGACAATGGTTATTACTGTAGATTTTGTGTACAGCCTTATGGAAAGTAAAAAATAATGAACCTATGTAAACTACCGGAAAAGGATCTTGTGATTCTATATATAAAGCCATAGAGAAACCTTTAGTCCTTGAAAAAAATGATAGATTATTCACAGGAAGTGGGGAGAGGAGCCTCCTGGAAATCAACAGAGCCAAATTCATAACAAGCTGCATATTGTGTATTATTCACACTTCAAAGTGTGTCAATGGCCATTGTAGAAATATAAAATAAGACAGTCACATGATAAGTAGAAAAAAGTGGAGAAACGTGAAGCTGATGGGCCTCAGTACAAAGTATGGTTTATAGTATTAGTCTTCTCATATAGGAAAGGGACACCTTATGTACCCACTAAGTCTTTTGGGCCCGCTTGCGACCACATTTATATCAGCATGATATACCATTTATATCATGTTATAGATGATACGTGCTTTCATGTCTCTTAAGAATGTTTCTTTTGGTCTCTGAAACTGTAAAGAATAAGATGATGATGTTAAAATAAATGTGACATATTTTAGAGTCAAAGCCCATATACAGTTCACCAATGGTTACCAAAGCATGTAAAGAGACTGTATTGATGGGGCCTTTGTAGTCCAATACCAAAAAAGGTTTTAGAGCCTTTAAGTACGCAGTATTAAAGGAAATCTAACAAAAAAAAAAATCAAGCAGGTACACTGACTCATAGATTCAGGCACTGTGACTTTGGTAATCTTCTTATATTTGGTATCTATGGCCTATCTTTCTAAAATCAATGTTTAAAATTATGCTATTGAGCAAGAATGGGGGAAGGAGGGTTACCAGAGCCCCTCCGTGCTACAGCTTTACAAGGTGTTACACTGTGCAGGTCAACATCTCCCTTTGCCCCTGCTCCCTCAGCATTCCCCTATCCCTCTGCCTCCTTGTGACATCACAGGGTGCAACAAGATCCTTAGAAAATGGTGGCTTTTCTGAAGTTTGTGTTCGTGTCCAAGGACCCAAACCTACAATGTTTGGCATGGACTACAATATTGCAGTTCGGGTCCACTCATTTCTACTCTATAAGTATTTGGCTCACTACATGAGTTAATCAAATGTTTTTGCTATTAAAGTTAAGAAGTAGTAAGATGTCTTTCAAAGCTTCCTTCGTGCCCTGCTACAGAAACATCACATAATCTATAAAGCACAATATGGCCAAAGGCTGCACACAAATGCAAAAGGTTTGGCAAGGCAGAGGCAGCGCTGGATAACATAGCTGCACAGAAAGAATACAAGATGTGCGCCTTCCAGTCAGGTGTGGGCTAGCACCATAGGTATATGAATGTATATTGTTCCATTCCCATGTTTTTTCTTGGTCCTTCTGAATGTATAAGGCTGCTAGGATTGCACCACCCCAGTACCCTCTAAGGAAGCAGATGGCAAAATGTGCATCAGGGTGCTGTCATGATGGTCCTTTGTTTGTGACATGCATCCGGGAAGTAATAGTAATAACTTTTGTGATGCTCTGCTGCTTTCTTTTTGTATATAAAAGAATTATTAACTATATTCCTCCCCCTTTCTTTGTCTATGGGTTTTTTAGATTTGTACATAATCTGTACTACTCATCATCTAGCTCGATTTGATATATGTGAACCTCAGTCTCATATTTGGGCTGACTACATATAGTGGCTAAGATTCAATGGGTATAATGTATCTGGTGATAAATCATGTGACCCTAGCACAATACTTGTCCCTCTCTTAGCTCAATGATACTGATGACCTGTTTACTGACCCCGACTACATACAAACCCATTCGTTTTCACAACCTACTTCATCACGAATTACTGTGGAATAGGCACCAAATCAGTAATGTTCCTCCCATGTCAGAACAGCAAACATTCACACATGTGTATTTTTCTATCCCACAAAACAAATTGCCCAGATTAATTACTGAAGGGTTGGGAGATAGGTGGTGATCTTACTTTAGTCCCAGAATCCTGGTCAGTTTTTTAGATGACACTGAAAAAGGAAATAAAACCATTAGGGCCATAAGGCTTTACCATATCCAAATTATTTGTCCACTGGGCCTCTTTGCTTAGAATTATTTGGTCACAGTTGCCACGTGGGGGTAGGGGGTTACTAGCTCTATACCTAGGAAGCTAATGTTTCTAAAACCTCAATCTCACATATGCTTGGAAATTGGGGTACCTATTTTATTGTTGATGTCACCAGGGTGATCTTGGATCCTGCAGCGGATCAGGTACATCAGAATAGGTACTGGTACATTTTATAAGCTATAAAAAGTTGTCGCTTGGTTCGTCGCTCCCCGTGATGTCACCAGGGAGTGGCGATCTGTTGCTATCACATCCTAGGGTCATACGAAGACGAGGCTGTCTCGTTTTAACACATTCATTACAATGTGTGATTTGCACATTGTAATAAATGAAGTGTAAAATCCCCATACATGCTGTAGTATGGCAGTGTATGGTTGGAACAGACAACCTAGTGTTAAAGTACCCTAGAGGGTCCGAAAAAATAGTAAGTAAGTAAAAAAAAAAAAAAAAAATTCAAATCACCCTCTTTCCCTACAACTGTTAGAAATATAAATAAACAGCACAATATAAATACTGTACTATAAATATCTTTGGTATCGCTGTGTCCAGGCATTTAACCCCATCAGAGAAAATAGTGTCCAAAGTCAAAAATGCTACTTTTTTGTCATTTTGAAAAATGTAACAAAAAAATTCAATAAACAGTGATCAAAAGGCCATACAGTCCTCAAAACAGTAACATTAAAAATGACATCTAAATTCCCCAAAATTACACCACATACAGCTTCATACACTGAAGTATGAAAAGTTATTAATGCCAGAAGATGGCAAAATGATTTTTTTTTTTTGTACAGGAGGTTTTAATTTTTGTAAATGTATGAAAACATTATAAAACCAATATAAATGTGGTATCCCAGTGACCGCACCGACACAAAAAATAAAGTACATATGTCATTTGAGGCACTCATTGAAAACTGTAAAAACCAAGCCCACAAGAAAACAGTGCAAATGCATTTTTTCAACAATTTCACTGCATTTGGAATTTTTTCCCATTTCCCAGTATACATCATGGAATATTAAATGCCGTCACTATGAGGTGTAATTTGTTATGCAGAAAACAAGCCCTTACAAAGCTGTTTACATTATGGGTTTTTGTAGGTGGGGAGAGAAAAATGAACCATGTGCGCGACCGTGTATGTGCCTGAACAGGAAGTGGTCGCGCACATGGTGCGCCGAGCGTGGACCATGGTGCAGGGAAGCTACTTCGGATATAAAGATTAATAAAGTATTCAAATGCCTTAAAACCGTTTAAAAACATAACGAAGATAAGCGCCGGCACCAGCTCACCCTGAGCTGGTGCACGGCATTTGCTGCTTAGAAGCCCTATCCGAAGTGGTAGGTTTCCTTTAAGACTGTTCTTATGTTTCATTATACCCTCTTTTGTAAGTATATACTACATTGTATCCTACTGAGAAGCATACTCCAGTGAAACTCCTCCACTGATATGCTACTGCGATGTGCAGGGTGTCTCCATATCTGGACAGTTATACCTACAATTTATGCTCAGCTGAGGCTGGGACTGGAGCGCACACAGTGGCATCCGTCTCCCGTAGGCTTTTAAAGCCTCGGCTGGCAGAAGAGAGTAGGATGAAAAGGAGCAGTCTACCACATAGACTACTTCTGTTTCCTGAAGGATGTGATGTATACAAAATGATCTGTACACACTGAACATGTCACAAAAATGTGAATGCCAACTCACGAACACTGGCATAAATATTGTCAAAATAGAATGTAATAAAAAACAAAATTGTGTGCAGACCAGTATATTATGCAGTCTAGCATTTTAATCTCTTGACAGTCATTCTAATCATCCCTTGAAGGAAGATTCAGTGCATTAAGAATTCAAGAATTATATTTTTCGTTCACTTGTACATAGCCATATGTTACAGCCAAATACACAAAGCCTTGAGAACAACTAGAGCCTTTGTCCTTGAGGAGATTAGATCCTTTATGCTTTAATTTCCAAGCTCTTTTTTAATCCTTTTTAATTTTCTTCAATATAAAGGCAATATGTATAATGTATTTTATTAGTGATGAAATGTAATTAATCAATTTATTTACAATAATAACAACAGTATATTGATGCAAGCTTTTTTTAGTGGAGCAAACATACCGTATTAGGAAAAAACTGTTTTAACAAGTTTTCGTCACTGTGAACAAGATATCATTTTACCAAATAAAAATTTAAAGCAAATGTGAAGCAAGAATTAAACTTCAGGTCTTCTTATACCAAGGAAAAGTGAAATTACTGTATTTTTATAAAGCTGAATGAAACAAAGACTTCTAAAAGTAGCGGAAATGTAGCACTCTAGAATAAAGTACCCAGTTTTTTTTTACCTGGGGCTCTTTCAAATTGGCTTCTCACGTCCATGGTTCAGTAATTTCCACGGATGCCTCAAAAAGCCATTGTTTTCAATGGGTGCATTCATATTGGCTTGTATTTTCACTAATACGTTGTCTGTGGAAAAACTTATGAAAAATGTAAAATTTTTTCACTGATGCGGATCATGGAAGGCAATAGAAGTCTATGGGACTGCATAAAAAACAGATTTAACATCCGTTTTTTTTTCACTGATGAGGCTGAAAAACCAGGTGTGATGTTAAGAAGGCAATTTTAAAACCTTCAGTTTTTTGGCTGACCCAGAGACAAAACTGATGCATCACAGAGACAAAATGGAAGAAAAAAAAACGGAGACATAACGCAATGGATGCACAACTGAAGCTGAGCACCAAAGTGTAAGAGCCCTAATACAGAGTGGTGTACTGCCAATTATTGCTTTCTATATAATAGGATTGATCAAGTATGTGGTGTGCAACAACTCCATTACTGGTTCCCTTGGATGTTTTTTGACGTGTGTGTATTTATATATACATTCCAGATGACCCTTCCAAATATCCACATCCAGTTAATCCATTTCACAGATTTATATTTTTACCCACACATTTTTTTTCATTTCATGTTTGTACTGTGGTGTTCAAAGTGGGATTCAAATAGGGTTATGAGACATCATTGTTATGTGAGAAAAGTCTCTGAACATTCCAACAGGGAACAATCTAGCTCTTCCATGACTTAACAGAACACGTTCTTTCCTGGAACAAAACCTCCTACTAGACTGTACTCTTCCATTGCTATTTAGTGACACAAAGTATAGATAAAAATACATGGTAAATATTTTGGTTAGCTATTTAGTCTGCACTTGAATGTAGTAACTTGAATTGTACATGAATTTTCTTTATAGAGAGATATGGGGAGATTTATCATCAAGTTTCTGAGGTAAAGCTGTTCTAGTTGCTCATGGAAACCAATCAGAGCTTAGCTTTAACTTCATAAACAGCTGTGGTGAAATGAAAGCTGAGCTTTGATTGGTTGCCATGGGAAACTAGAATAGTTCTGCTCTAAGAGACGTATGATAAATCTTCCCCATAATGCTTTATAAAGAAAACATGCAAGTAATATACACAATCCTGAAAGTCTTGTGCTCTGTTAAAATGTCTGTTCTAGTAAACGTCTTAGAATTATGTATTGTGCCGTTCTTTTGTTGTATTTACTCAGGAAAGGGCTGCAAGGCAACTGTGGCTGCAACACATGTCTCACTGCCAAAGAACACAAGGTTTCACTCTATATAACACCCCTAATAAAGGGAAATGTGGCTGCATTGTCACTTGCAAGGTATGCGAACATGACATGATTTCATAAATTCCATTGGGGATAAAAGATCATTATAAATCTACACTCACCGGCCACTTTATTAGGTACACTAGTCCAACTGCTCGTTAACACTTAATTTCTAATCAGCCAATCACATGGCGGCAACTCAGTGCATTTAGGCATGTAGACATGGTCAAGACAATCTCCGGCAGTTCAAACCGAGCATCAGTATGGGGAAGAAAGGTGATTTGAGTGCCTTTGAACGTGGCATGGTTGTTGGTGCCAGAAGGGCTGGTCTGAGTATTTCAGAAACTGCTGATCTACTGGGATTTTCATGCACAACCACGCAATATACATATTAAAGTCTGCTCTCCAATTGCAGGGTATCACTGAGTGCATTGTATCTAATACATGCAAATGCAGTAATATTGACAATTTGATGTGACTATACACTCACCGGCCACTTTATTAGGTACACCATGCTAGTAACGGGTTGGACCCCCTTTTGCCTTCAGAACTGCCTCAATTCTTCGTGGCATAGATTCAACAAGGTGCTGGAAGCATTCCTCAGAGATTTTGGTCCATATTGACATGATGGCATCATACAGTTGCCGCAGATTTGTCGGCTGCATATCCATGATGCGAATCTCCCGTTCCACCACATCCCAAAGATGCTCTATTGGATTGAGATCTGGTGACTGTGGAGGCCATTTGAGTACAGTGAACTCATTGTCATGTTCAAGAAACCAGTCTGAGATGATTCCAGCTTTATGACATGGCGCATTATCCTGCTGAAAGTAGCCATCAGATGTTGGGTACATTGTGGTCATAAAGGGATGGACATGGTCAGCAACAATACTCAGGTAGGCTGTGGCGTTGCAACGATGCTCAATTGGTACCAAGGGGCCCAAAGAGTGCCAAGAAAATATTCCCCACACCATGACACCACCACCACCAGCCTGAACCGTTGATACAAGGCAGGATGGATCCATGCTTTCATGTTGTCGACGCCAAATTCTGACCCTACCATCCAAACGTCGCAGCAGAAATCGAGACTCATCAGACCAGGCAACGTTTTTCCAATCTTCTACTGTCCAATTTCGATGAGCTTGTGCAAATTGTAGCCTCAGTTTCCTGTTCTTAGCTGAAAGGAGTGGCACCCGGTGGGGTCTTCTGCTGCTGTAGCCCATCTGCCTCAAAGTTCGACGTACTGTGCTCTTCTGCCTACCTTGGTTGTAACGGGTGTCGATTTGAGTCACTGTTGCCTTTCTATCAGCTCGAACCAGTCTGTCCATTCTCCTCTGACCTCAACAAGGCATTTCCGCCCACAGAACTGCCGCTCACTGGATGTTTTTTCTTTTTCGGACCATTCTCTGTAAACCCTAGAGATGGTTGTGCGTGAAAATCCCAGTAGATCAGCAGTTTCTGAAATACTCAGACCAGCCCTTCTGGCACCAACAACCATGCCACGTTCAAAGGCACTCAAATCACCTTTCTTTCCCATACTGATGCTCGGTTTGAACTGCAGGAGATTGTCTTGACCATGTCTACATGCCTAAATGCACTGAGTTGCCGCCATGTGATTGGCTGATTAGAAATTAAGTGTTAACGAGCAGTTGGACAGGTGTACCTAATAAAGTGGCCGGTGAGTGTATATGTTATGAACTATGGGAAAAAAAATCTATCGAGATATACAAGGGAATTGGGGAAAGTGTATAAGTGGATTAAGTAACAAACACTGGGAAAAAATAAGTTTATTCAGCTAAATATTTTGTATTGAGTTTACTATTCACCCCATAAGCTATTTAAAGCCGGTTTGAAATCAGATTCTAAATGTCATCGATGCAAGCTGATATTTCACATGTCATGTGGTTTTGTCCACGGATTATAGATTTTTGGCAGGAAATTTTTGATAAATTAGGAAAATTATGGGCCTGGTTTTGAACTGTGAACCCTTATTGGGTATCTTAGGGTACACTACTGAGATAGCAATGTCAAATAGTAGAAAAAGATTAGTGGCCAAATTACTATTTTTGGGTCGACTGATTCTGATTAAGGATTGGAAAGGGGCAAAAAAAAACGATATCGGGAACTGCCGGAACCTAGTTGAAAAAGTCAAAAGATATGAGTCCAGCATAAACGGTCCGCAAGCAAAAATATGGAAGGAATGGAATAATGGGGAGAACTAGAACTAAATTATCACGTCCTTTCTCTGTGTTTTTTTTTTTTCTGCAGCATCCCCAGCTTAGGGGAGGTGGGGAGGGTAGGGAAGGAGTGGAATAGGGGAAAAAAGGTCAAATAAAGAGTAGATGAGTAGAGTATTTATATGTAAGCATATTTAAATGAATAAGATGCACTTTTGTAACTTTTTTTTACTGTGCTTGTTTAATGCTATGATCAATAAAAACTTTTTGAAAAAAAAAAGATGGCTTGACTGTCTGTGTTGTATACCAAAGATGAAGGTGAAGACCGCAAATAACTATTCTGGGTGCCAAAAATAGCACAAAATGGCATACATGATCCTGAAGTCACAGTTGCAGTTGAGTAGTGATTGTGGCAGGGAATCTGGTCAGCTGATGTGGAAATGTCCAAGGGTTGTAGAAGCAGTGTGTATGAGCCCATAGAAATGAATTGGTCTGCGTGCTATCTGTTGAATTGAGGATTCGCACATTAGCAAAAATTATCCACGTACAGGGAGCTTTAGGACTTCTGGGGTCATGTGGCCCTGTAAGACTTCCCAGAACTCTGATACAAATCTGATTTTTATGAGACTTCTGCAAAGGCTTAGCAGTAATTTTCTTCCTATGCTCGACTTACAGACAACCCTTAGTTACAAACGGACCTCTGGATGTTGGTAATTTATTGTACTTACATACTACAATAAAGAGCTATAATATATTAAAGGTGTCTGCAATTAAGCTTTATTGTTAATCCTGGTTTTTAGGACAATCCAACATTTTTAAAATCCAGTTGTCACAAAGACCATAAAAATTTGGCTTGGGTTACAATGATAAAATATACAGTTTCGACTTACATACAAATTAAACTTAAGAACAAACCTACAAAGCCAACTTGTACGTAACCCAGGGACTGCCTGTATTAAAATTAAGCCATAGTATGCTATGTCAAGCTTAATGTCTTTCATGTAAGCATTGCATTGGTTACAGCATATCAGGACCTCGAATACTTTCCCATGTGTGTGGCTTTCACCTTCTTTTAAGGCTTCTCTATGGAATATTTGATATCAATATCACTGGAAACAGCATGACCTATGCTGAGATTATGAAGGGACAGAAACTGAATGACATCAGGAAAGACAGATACTAATTTTATTAGCAATAACAAAGCTTGAAGTAGAGGACAGCTTTACAGCCAGTGAAGTAGTAAAACAATATGTCACATACAAAGAGTAGAAAAGATTTGTGTTCTACAGAAAACAGACAAGAGGGAAACTCATGGAAACATAACAAATGATAAAATTAAATACTTAAGGGGAACACCGACTATTTTTTTTTATACTATGCCCCCCTCACTCGAAGGGGTTAAAGAGCTAGTTCTGGTGAAAATAGCAGAAACTAATAGTATGTCGCATATTATATTACCGCACAGATACTTAGCATGTGTTTATGTATCATGTGTTCATAGTATGGAAGATGATAATTAATAGTGAAAACTTACTGTTCGCTTTGGATCTACAACACTGGAGTCCGGGGAAGGATGGATGATTGCAGGTTCTTATTATTATGCGGACTCCATCACACATTACAGATGGACGGATGGCTGCAGTTCTGCGCAGCGCTCACAGGTGGCAGCAGAGAGACGCCGGTCACGTGGGCTGATTCCTGGAAAGTTCCTGGAAAGTGGCCTTTGCATTTACCAGATATGGGGAGGGAGAGAGAGCGCAGATCACAGGCGGGGAGGGCGGCTCAGGCACATCCAGGGAATGGGGAGGTGAAATCACAAGCCGCACACAAACAAAGCCACGTTACTGCTGCGAGGAGCGGATGGAGGCTTGTGCAGTGCAGGATCCCGGGCAGTGACGGAGCAGGTGGCTGCTGGATGTACGTATGCGCCCCCTCCCCTGACCTCCGACGTCTCCACACCTGCACGGCCAACCTGTGCGAGGAGGGGGGAGGAGGGAGCCGCGGCTGCAGACGGCGGGGTTGTGTGAGGTCTCGGCGCTGTGTGTGTACAGGGGTGGAAAGCTGCCGGGGTGTGCGTCTATTCCTAGACAGCGGGGGGATGCTGCTCATCCCTGGCTACACCATGCGGTAGCAGCCAGACAGTCCGCGGGGAATGGAGGGGAGACAGTCCCAAACTTGTGTCCGCTCGTTACCTGCAGCCCCACAGTGGATTGTACACGGAGGCTCCATAGTTTAGGAACCTTTCTACGGCGTTTGTAAGGATTGTGCCCTCCCCTGTTGGGTCTGCGGTTAACCCCTCATGTGCCTGCAGCACAATCTATGTTAGACCAAGTCTGCTGACAGTATTAACCCTTGCACAATGCTGGGAATTCATTCTGACACCAGTTGATGTTTCCAGAGGAGTAAGTGTTTCTGAGGTAGGTGCCTAAGCACTGGGAAACCATCTTCCTAATGCAGAGGGGGGGATGCATTGACTTATTATCTTTGTTACTATCTTACAAGGAATGTTTAAAATCCGATAAGTGGAGGAACGCGGGAGCTCTGTGCCAAAATCCGTTCAACTGGCTGCAATCTTACTGCGTTCATGCTATGTTGATGTTGTCCGGTATGCTTGGTTCTTGTATGATTAGATGTTCTGCTATGAGATGAGGCATTAAAATTATAGGATTGTTGCATAATGTGATGCTGCGACGGCGTAAATTCGACTCCCACTACTGCCTGTGGCATGAGAAAAACAAGCCCATCGTGTGTCCCGCTGTTTTATGAAAGAAGCCCAATCCAATCTACAGCAGCCTCCTGTAACATAATTCATTCTAAAAAGCTATTCAGACAGACTTCAATGAGCCGGGTTCAGAGATGGATTTTATGTACCGCCATGTAATGTGCTAGTTTGTTCTTGGCTAGTCGGTTATTAAGGAGTTATGGTGTCGGATATGAGAGGAGAATTTATAGCCCCTTTTCTCAAGCACCATTTTATTATTTCAGGTTGTCACCTCTTGGGGGTTGTTCCCAAAAGGGAACTGAACTCTTATAATTACCCAAAATTGAGTGATTCTGTTGACGGTTAATTATTTGTCATTTGAGGAAACTTTAAAAATTTGGTAAAGATGCTTCAATGGCAAAAGTTGACATTAAGGTGGCCTTCTGCCGGTTACCTATAAACCCAGAGGGCATTCGCTCTTTGGGTTTTTTAGTTCTATGGGGCAAATGTATCATTTGTTTTCCTTTTGAGACTGTTTAAAGATGGCTGTGTGCAATGTATCTTTCTAAATTTGCCCTTGTGATACAGTTCTTTTATTTTTTTGGATTTTTTTAAATTTTTTGCAACTTTTTAGATGCGTATATGTAACCAAACATTGGGTCAGTTGTACTTCATTTTGCACCTAAAAAGGTGCAAAACAAAGAGAACATCTGTCTTGGAAAGATACATTTAGGAACACTGCAACAGACACAACCATCGGCTAACTTCTTAAGACTCTGGCCTAGTCGCAAAAATGCACCTAAAAAGTCCCAAAAAAGAAAAAAAAAACAAGAGAAAAAAATGGATCAAAATAAATATACATATACCCCTATGAATGTTATTCTTTTAATATGTGTCTGCCTATGGGTTTCTCTCTCTCTCTTGGTTTTATTTTGATAGTAGTTTCTTCTTTTTAACAGTGGGTTTAGTGAGTGAGTGCCCATTGGCAGGTGAAGTGCATTATCTTGAGGACTTCCTGTTTGTTAGCCCTGCAGATTTTTATATTTGTTTTTCATTTCTACAGTCTTTCATTTCTATTGTACATAAGTTTGGATTTTTATGGCACCAGAAGAAGCAGATTTTTTATGTACTTCTATAGGTTCTTTGGGAATAGTTATTGATTCTTGTATTATGTCTTGTTTTGCTTTGCCAATAGAGAAGATTGATATAAGAATTATTTGGTGCTCATGCTAGCTAGGCATAAGGTGACTTCCAAAGATCATTATTACTTTGATGTTTGCCTTGCTTTATCCCGATGGGAAGAATTTTTATTAGGCTGATGTACACTGCTACTAGGGGTCTGAAGTCACCTAGCTCTTGTGAGACTTAGTATCTCCTAAGGAAGATTTGTCGCTGTGGTTGAGCTTGTCAGGTTTTAAAGGATGCAACATTTGGCAAGATGAGTTAATTAATGCCTCAGCTTTCAGACTTTTTACGGATGCTGCAGGCTCCAAGGCATTCAGAGCGTACTTCCAGAAAACTTTGTGTGTGTTTGTGGCATATGAGCAGCACGTACAGGTTGCTCCAGACTACTGAATTGTGTCAGATACAAATCAATAATCTGGCACACCCTGTAATTAGTGCAGTTTATCTCACTTTTGATAAATCTGTCTGCGTCTGAAAATACATACTCTTGAAATTCCTCGTCCTGATTTTGTCTATCTTTTGTAAATATTTTATTCTTATCCATGAGTTTTTTGGGTTTTTTTGTTAGAAAAAAACTGAGTAGCAGCACGGTGGCTTAGTGCGTAGCACATTATAGCATTGGTGGTGAACCTATGGCACGGGTGCCAGAGGCAGCACTCTGAGTCATTTCTGTGGGCACCCAGGCCATCACCCCAGAATGAAGTTCACCAGACAGAACTCAAATAATCTGCCTGCAGAATCTTCCTACAATGATAGATGAATTTGCCCTCCTCCTTCCAACTGCATTGGTGTCCTTGGGAGGCTGAAGGATTGAAAGTTTTTAAGAACAAGGAGAAATACATTACTGCTTAAATTGCTGCACTCGCACTTTGCAATAAACAAGTGGCTTTTGATTGGAGTTGGCACTGAGGCTCTAAAAGGTTCGCCATCACTGCACTATAGCCTTGCAGCACTGGGTTCAAGTCCCACCCAGGTCAACATCTGCAAAGAGTTTGTATGTTCTTTCCTTGTTTGTGTGGGTTTCCTCCCACACTCCAAAACATACTGGTGGGTTGATTAGATTGTGAGCCCCATGGGGACAGGGACCGATTTGGCAAGCTTTGTTCAGCGCTGCGTAATTTGTGTTTGCTATATAAATAAAGAATTATTATTAAAGTAGAGTGTGCGGCGTGAACCAGATTTTTTTTTTTTTGCACTTTGTTCATGCTACAGCCATCCAGGGTCGGCTCCAGGTTTCAGTAGGCCCCTGGGCATCAGAGCCTCAGTGGGCCCCTTTTGCAGTGAACTAACGTGGCGGCATTAAAAATTAAAAATTTTGAAACTAAAACAATCTCCTTTTACCTAAAATATTCCCTAGTTTATCATAGCAAACTGCCCCCTCGTGCTTATTTTTTATATAGCCCACCTCCCTCCTATAGATTCATTAAATAGAGCGTTTTGTGCACCCCCCTCTCCTTCCATGGATTAACTATATGTAACCTGGGTCCCCCTCGCCCCTCCATGGACTAAGTGTGGTCAGTAGAAAATAAACAGTAATACTTGCCTCCGTCCTTGGGTCCAGCCAGGGCTTCCGATCTCCTGTTTTTCCGGACTATTGCCGAAAGCCATACAGGGCAGAAAAGCAGGACACCGTCCTGCAGCGCACAGAGCACTGCTTTATTGCGCCAACAGGCTGCCTCGTAGACTTGTTTCTAAAAATTGTTGTTAAGGAGTAAAACTCCTGTGTGGGAGTCAATTATGTGTTTTTGGAGCAGGATAATCTGTATCTGTATTATGAGATCTACCGCTGGGTAGAGGCGCATGGTTACAACTTCTAAATTTTGGTGCGAATTTATTTCCGGTTTTGTACCAGAATGTTTGAAAGTTCTGAACTTGCCAAATTTCAATTTTCCTCAGCCTTCCATAAGGCTCGTGGGTTTAGGTCAGTTGCGTTTACCCCCCACAACCACTAATTTAAAATGGAAGCAGCAACAGAAGTGTATCATTTGGGTTTTTCTCCTTCCTCAATACTACAGTTAGGAAGCAGGGAATCTGGTGGATCCCAAATTTATGTTTGCCCTGATTTTCATTTTATTTTGACTATCGGTGTCTGACAAAGCAGAAGAGTGAACAGGGCTGTGTGGGAGTTTTCCGTCCGTCACCTTGAATTAGAGGGTTTTGAGCCTGCTCTCTTCTGTCAGGATGGTGTATGTTTGTCCTCTGTAGGTTTGTCATTTTAATTTGCAGTGGGAAATAGAAAAGGCAGCTGTGCTGTGGGGGGGGGGGGGGGGGGGGGCGGGGCATTCCGTTTTTTCAAGCCTGAAATGGCTCTGGGGATAGGGTCCACGGATGACCAGTTTCTGAATACTCTATGGTTGTTTATATGAGCTTGAGACAACATGGATGAGCTCATTTTGGTTATTTATATTTGGTATATATGTATGTGTGTGTTGTAGTTGGGGCATTTTGTTATAGCGGTTTGTTAAGCTATAAGTACTTCAATGTCATGAAAATTTGTGTGTTTGTTGTAGAAATGATCTACAAACGTAACCCTATGAATCATGTAGAAAATGGTTACTTTATTTTATATATTATTGTAGGTATACAATGTGTGTGTGTATATAATAGATGTTCTAGTCCCTGGTGACCATACAAAACAGACATTGTGGGTCAGATGTGTCAGACACTAGGCCTAAGGATAGGTACTGTCACCAGATGTATGTACAATTTTACAGCAGGTTGTGACGGTCCAGGAATACATGGCCACAGGAATATACAGCACATATATAATGTATATGGAGGCCCCTTCTCATTCTCATCCCTGATTTTCAGGACGGAATAATCTGCCGCAATCTTCAACCCAATTTTCCAATTACATCAAGGATGAAGAGTGACTTACAGTAAGGGGCATCAGCACCGAAGCCTGGATACAAGCGGGAAGACCTGATGACCCTGAGGTCGCCAGACACCGCCGACGGCACCGGGACAATAGATAACGGAGCCGAGCATCGGGGGAACCCCCCTGGGGACACTCGGGGAAGCACAGACAAGGACGAGCACATCAACATGTCCCTGGGAGAGCTCCGCAGGTCAGGTAAGTTGTTACCTCGTCTGTAGCTGGTAATTATTTTATGCACATGTCTGTGCAGGGGGCTACTCTTTGCATAATTTGGGATGTAGTAGGCTGTCTGGCATCTCCTCAGTAAATTGTCGAGTGCAATGTATTGGTTTCTCCTGGTAGCTTATTGTGTTATGTGTGACGCACAGGAAAGTGCAACGTGTGACCCTTCAAACTTATTATCTGCCGCCATGTGAGGAGAGCAGGGCGCACTGCTCGCCTCTAGTACTGTATTATTGCTGCTGTTGTGTTGACAGAGGCTGAACAATGAATGACAAAGTTTACCTGTTGTAACAATACTGGCATTTAGGCGCTGTGCAGAGACTGGCACTTGTGTGAACAATGGCTTATTTACTAAAATACTTGAGACTATAAGCTCTACTTCAGACGTGACCTGTTCTATAACATGTTGTATGTTGTACATAATTTTTACTGTTATCTGCCCGGTCCATATTTCTCTAATAGTTTTGCAGATAGCATTATATATCTGTCAGTCTTATTTGACTGGACATTTTTCTGTGTTTATACTACATATTTCATGGTATAAACCGAAATTGAACATACACAAATAGGGGAAAAAGAATTGTAATGGTGCAATATGTCTATCACAATATAATAATCATGCTTCCCTATAATAATTGTACTCCATGAAGCTTGTTGGAGAGCATAAATCAAAACCTATTTTTTAACCCTCAAAGAAGGGGTGAAAAAACCAACATAAACGGCAAAAGACGTAATAAATGGTAAAAAAATTGTAAATTTTTATTAAATCCAAATATAACATACTGGTTAAAAATGAACCCCACTCCAAAAGGGGGACACAAGCAAGAGTTGCATCACAAGCAACAGATCAACACATCTAAATGTAAACATGTATGGGCATCAGTGGCCATATACAATAATACTGTTGGGAAGCATGAGAGATAATGAGTCATGTAACCTACAATCAGTGCACACAGACTACTGTGTCAAGCTTACCCATGTTGAGATCGTTGCCCGAGATAGCAGCAACCGACGCGCGTTACGGCTGAGGGCCACTGATGCCCATACATGTTTACATTTAGATGTGTTGATCTGTTGCTTGTGATGCAACTCTTGCTTGTGTCCCCCTTTTGGAGTGGGGTTTATTTTTAACCAGTATGTAAATTTTTATTAAATCCAAATATAACAATTTTTTTACCATTTTATTACGTCTTTTGCTGTTTATGTTGGTTTTTTTCACCCCTTCTTTGAGGGTTGAAAGATAGGTTTTGATATTTCATGGTATGCAAATATCTCTATATGAACCATAATCTCTTCCCCTCGTGGCACTGGTTTATGCCCTATGTATTTTTCCACCTGGAGTCAGACATCATTATTTGGCCTCCTGATGTATCCGGTGTGTGGCCAGGTCGGACCTGGCATTGTTTGCTGGAAGGTATTTTGAAAGTGCGTGCCTGTGCCCACCCACTCCACTGGTGGCCATGTCAACATGGTGTAGTCACAAAAATAACTGCAATTGCAATATTTCTTGCAATTTATGTCAGAGCTCCTACACCAAAAACTGCCATAGAAGCGCTAAAAAAATCTCCCCCTATGTTCTATCTTGTTGCTGTTTCAGCACCAGAAACAATAACTGTGAAGCCATGGCTGGTGGCAGCCACTAACTGGACCCAAAATTAGCATGCCCCACACGACAGTAACCCTGGGAGAAATCTCCACAGTTTCATTGGATTCAGACAGGGATTTTGACAGTCAAACGCCATATTTCTAGCAGACTCTACTTTTGACATGGGTTTTTTATTGGTATGTGAACATGGAACATCTTGTCCCAAAAATCTATAACTTAGGAAAATGATTGGATATAAGCATTTTCAATGTGGATTTTTTTGTTTCCATTTTTCTGACTATAAGGCGCACAAACAATCCTTTAATTTTCTCAGAAATCAAAGTTGCGTCTTATAGTCCAGTGCGCCTTATATATGAACCATACTTACAGACAACAGCTGCCTTGAACTGTGCACAGGTCTGCCACCTGCTGGTCATTCATCCTTATAATCGGGTGCGCTTTATAATCCAGTGCGCCTTATATATGAATCTGACGTTTTAGCAGGCAATTACTGATGGTGCGCCTTATAATCCGGTGCGCCTTATCGTCCGAAAAATACTGTAAAATACGGAGAAAACGTTTTATTAATAATGTAATAATGCTGCTGCATATGAATAAGCCCCTCAATTGTCTGAACCGTTTAAGGAGAGTAAATGGAAGGGGACCGGGCAAGTTATCCATTCACATTCCCTTTCCCCATAGACTTCAATTTATATTCTGTTTCTGTTCGTTACGCATCTGTTATTAATTGCAGAAAAAAAAAAACAATTAAAAATTCTGGCTATTTCAGCAATGCTCCTATAAAAACAGCTTTATTGTGTCTTTGTATTCTGATGTCTGCCATTCTTCAACTATATAAATAAAAAAAAAGGTCCAAAGGCTTCTTGGCTGCATGGACAGGTCTTGTCCTTCATCCTATTGCAAGAACATGATCTTTGCCGCATTTAATAAAACTGAGCTTGTTTTGAAGGATCAGGTCCATATATTCATCCCACACTACAGATGTAAGCAGTAGGAATAGGTCTGTATCTATATCCTGTAATAAAGGGCTTGTAAGCAGAAGGAGTTACCATATAAGCTGCCCAGAGTATAAGCCAAGGTACCTAATTTTAACACAAAAACCTATTGACGCAAGTATAAGCCTAGGGTGGGAAATGCATTAGTTACAGCCTACACCCAGCATATAGCCAGCCTGCATCTGCCCTCTAGTATATAGCCAGCTGCCTGGCCCCTTGATTTATAGCCAGCTCCCCCTATGCCCAGCCTTTTAAAAAAAAAAAAAAAAAAAAAAAAAAAAGGTTTGTCTAATAGTGTATGCCGATGGCGGCTTACACCCTATGATGTTGGCAAGCGGGTGAGTCAGGTGTGTGTGATGTAGAAGGAACCCGAAACCAAAGCATGAAAATACAGAAGAGGACCTGTGGGGGGCATCAGAAAGGTGAGTACAGAGGGTTTTTTTTTTAATTATTTCATAGATTTGAGTATAAGCCAAATTAGGGTTTTTTAATCACATTTTGAGTGCTGAAAAACCCGGCTTATACTCGAGTATATATGGTAGCATACTTTCATTATATAATACAAAGCTTGTTAGCAGGAGAAAGTCCCTACCTTCATACTACAATACCGATTGTTGGGACCATCTTTTACTTTCATACCATAATACTAAAGAATTTAGACTTTTGTTTCAAAATGTAAAGTCCTTGCTTCTATATGGAGAAAGGTTCATTTGTTTATAAATGTGACTTTAGCATCTACATTTTTGGCTTGGTAATAATCAGTCAAAATGTAACTGGGAGTATCCTGGCAAGCTCTGAAAAGTTGTGGAACTTTGTTCCTATTTTTAGGTACACCTGGCACAAGTTTTGTACATTACTCTAGTTACTATATATAATATTGTAGGCATATTTGTAGCTTGTGATCAGATACTACAAACTCAAATTCATTTAAAGTAAGAAGCAGCGGGAGTTGGGTAATATCTGTAAAGGTGTGTAATGCAAATTCTAAACAATATTTAAAAAATCGATAAAAAGAATTGCTTGCATTTATAGAATAAAAAAAAAAAATTAGGAGACTTATATTTATTTTGCTATTTCTGGAACAAAAGTTAAAATACCAATATTAGTTATTAAAATGTATCCATATACAGGCGGTCCCCTACTTAAGGACACCCGACTTACAGACAACCCATAGTTACAGACGGACCCCTCTGCCCACTGTGACCTCTGGTGAAGCTCTCTGGATGCTTTACTATAGTCCCAGACTGCAATGATCAGCTGTAAGATGTCTGTAATGAAGCTTTATTGATAATTCTTGGTCCAATTACACCAAAAATTTTTAAACTCCAATTGTCACTGGGGCAAAAGAAAAAAAATTGTCTAGAACTTCCATTATAAAATATACAGTTTCGACTTACATACAAATTCAACTTAAGAACAAACCTCCAGACCCTATCTTGTATGTAACCCGGGGACTGCCTGTAGTTTTAAATTTTTTTTTTTTTTTAACCAGGTTTCTATTTTTTATATAAAAAAAAAGGTTTTCTATCTCCTATATGTATATTTAACTTAAAAGGAATCCGTCACCACATTTTTCACAAATACAGGTAGTGACAGGTTCCTATAGAGCCCTAGTAACGAACTGACATCTTTTATTTTAGCTAAAAATTGTTCCTCTGAGATTCCCATATATTCAACTTTATAGTTTTACCTGCTATCTATGCATGACTACAGCGAGTGGAGGTGGGCGTTGACTCCTCAGACTAAACCCAGCAGCAACTTTCCATCCTATCTCTGTATGCAGCATTAATGTCATGTGACCAGGGTGACCTCATCCACAGGTCCTTTAGCAAAAAGAAAACTGTACATCAAGCATATATCTCAGCATATTGTATTACATGAAATCACAGCAGCCTGCATGGAGAGGCGTAGAGGTTCATGCAGGCTGCTGTGATAGTTTTATGTGGTCAGTTATGTACACTGGGTACAGTTTGCTAATGTTAAGTAGCTTAAGGAACTGCTGACACCGCAGTGCAGATCCCTTTGCCATCCTGACACTGACCTGTAATGTGTGCAGGAGAGGAAGCTGCCGTCATGATGGGGAACCAAGCCTCCCCTCAACATGCATTTCCACCAATGCATGCAAAGAAGCTGTAGTCTGAAGGTCCTATGGTAATGCCATAAGCATGTGATCTGTCCTCTGCAGGGGAAGAGTTATGGCAGCATGAAGTATACAGTGCATTGTACTTTGAATATATAGCAGGGCTGTTTCAGCATGTATGTACTGTATGTAGCAGCACCGTCTTTAGAAAATTTACTTTTTTTTTAATTTTTTTAAAACCCTTCGAAAAGAGGTATTAAACCATTGACTAAACAAACAGTGACTACTAGAAAAGTCTTTGCAGCAGTTACCTCATTTATGTCAGAGCCAGTATTGCAACAGAAGATAACACCTGTACAGTAAATGCCTTCATTGCCTCTGCACCCATATAACACGCTCTACTCTATTTAATTTGTGAGACATTCCCATTGAGGTACATTTTAAGGTGAATTAAAGACCAATGAGACCTTTTCATAGTATCATAGTTTATACGGTTGAAAAAAGACACATGTCCATAAAGTTCAACCAAGGAAGGGAAGGGATTCAATGAGGAAGGGATTTTGGGGAAACAATTCTATATAACATAACCAGCAATGTTATTTAGGTGTAAAAAGGCATCTAGATCCTTCTTGAAGCTCTCCGCTGTCCCTGCTGTGACCAGCGCCTGAGGCAGGCTATTCCAAAGATTGACAGTTCTCATAGTAAAAAAGCCCTGTCACCTCTGGTGATTTAAACCTTGATTTCTCCAAAGGAGACAGTGCCCTCTTATCTTTTGATTTAATCTGAAACCACATACCACCATATTTTTGTATGGACCATTCATATATTTATACAAATGTAAAAAATGTATACAAATATTTAAAAAAAAAATTTTTTAAGGTATATTGATAGAAATGTGTAGATTAAGCCATGGGAAGTGAAAGGAAAACACGCATTGTCCAGCATGCTGGTAGAATATAGTGACTTTAAAAATGAATGCACAATAGAGAAAAAAAATATAAAAATGAATTTGGCTCCTTTTTAAAAATTGTTAATAGGATTCTTGCGCTATTATAGCACTAAAACAAGAGTGTAATTTTACTGAGATATAAACGCTCTTTATATATTAAAGGGAAAAATGGGAGTCTCTCTCTACAAAACAGTGGGTGTGATATTTAGCTTCATCTCCTATCCACAAAATAAATGTATGCCTATTAGAATAGGGCCCCAAGTACTTGGTTTCTCCGTTGCACATTACTGCAGTTAAAAGGTATTTCAATGGAGTTAAACAACAAATTAAGAAATTGGAAAATGCTTCTTTAAGTTGGAAAATCTATATTTACAAATGTGAATTATGTCTTGCGTTATCCCAGGCTACTACCCAATAGGAATCCAGATTTCTTATCGCAGCACACAATATACTGTGGTCTTGTAAAACAATGATCCTCTAGCAGCCTGCTGATCATAGGACTTGTACATGGGGCGCCTGACAACATCTGATTGTAAACCCTTCAAAATGAATATCCAGGGACACTCTTTCAGTTAAAGTAATAAACATTTTATGGTCTCTTAGAGTTACAAATTACCCATGACAAAACAGATCCTGGTTTTTCTTTATACATTCTTTTAAATATTATAATTTATGGAACAAGATAAAAGTTAGAAAATAGTTTAACATGGAGAAAAGTCATTTGCCATTATGAGGGCAAGTCACAGTTCACAATTGTCTCTAGAAAAGGGCAGTTACGGTATACAGATTCAACAGTCAACCTATAAAGAATTGATATAAACATACAGTAATCCTGACTAGAAAGTAAGATCTTCTGTAAAGTTTTTTTTTTTTTCTCCAGCAGTATTGATTTTTAAATATTAAAATTAATTTATACTTTGTAATGCTTTTAGATTCATTTTATAAGATGTCATACTTCAAAACAATGACACTATATATAATATATATTATATTTTACATATAGCACATGGAGCCAAACCCACGTACGTGTGTGTGTGTGTGTGTGTGTGTGTGTGTGTGTGGTTTTGTTTTTTCTTTTTCAAGCCAAGTAAAAATGTAATTGCTTCAGATTACCTTGTCTTACTGAGCTTAAATAGTTTACCGTAGTTACAAGTTGGTGTGAATGATCCTAGAAAAAAAGTCCATGGTTGTAATAAAGGTCGTTTTTTTTTTTTGTTTTTTTTTTGGGAGAAACTGTGCCGCATCTCTCCATAGACTGAATGCCTAGACAAATGTGTCACTGTTCCTGGAAAACAAAATGCTTTATTCCTAGACATCCCCTTTAAAAACATGTTGCTTTCAAGATTTTTGTGTTTTGACAAAATAGGAGAATAAGAGAAATAACAGGAATGTTGTTGAGGGAGTTGTAGGCAATATGTCAGGTTTAATATTCTGCAGCACATATCTGATTGTAGTAACACGAGAGGTCTCTCTAGCGCTAGAAAACGAAAGTAAGCAGTCACTTCTTCCCACAGAAGGTGACCGCATGAGAAAACACAGTCACTGTAGTAAATATATCTTTTATTCACAGTCCTTTAAGGAAATGCATATTATCATTGACATTGAGATACTAATTTAATATTTATGACCTTAATATCAGTTTGAAGTGGGGTCTCTTTTGTGTATATAAACCTCTTTATTTCATGTAGTTCATTATCTTAAATTGATTTATCTAAAATGGAAGCAACAGACCTCCGAGTGTTTCATAATCCAGAAACAATTGTCGTGTGTGTTGTTACAGTATTCATCATGGGAGTGGTGCATAGTATTGCTGTCAGATTAACGTACTATATGAGAGACCAAGGTCATGTTTGCCCCTAGGAAATTGAAATGCGTGGAATTGGCTCAAGATACTTGGTACTGAGAGAACATTTTACTTAAGGTGATTTTCTTTTTTTTTTTTCATTTTCCAAGTAATGTTTTTTTTTTTTTTTTTTCTTAAAGAGCCTTAGTCTGATTTCCTGGAAGTGTAACATATATCTTTTAGGGATTCTTGTTATGTTCAACTATTCTTTTTTTAGGCAATGCTAGAGTTGTAGTGTTCTGCCGTGCATAATGTTGAATAATATTATGGTGCACACTTCAGTTACTTTACTCTGTGCAAGCATGAAATATGTGTGTGTGTGTGTATAATATGTGTATTTATATATGTATGTTTTAATCATTCATGATCTAAGCTTATTTCAAAGGGTTCAATTTAAAAACTTTGGTTGCTTTTTTCTAGGAATTGTTTAAACTGCATATTTTGAACAGGTCATGCTGGCAGGATTCACTGTCATGGGACATGCAGATGTTTGCTCACACGTCTGTTTTGTGTTACTCTATTAGAGAGAATAATCTTGTGTTTATGGTCACTCTTATATCTGCTCTGCCCTCTTGGCTGTGTTGCATACCTAGATGGCACTAATGGAATGGGAAAGCAGGAAATTGACATTAAATTGTTCAGGTAGAGAAAAAGATTTAACATGGGAAAAATGCTTTTACTTTAGTAAGCAGCTGCTAGTGCCGTTTTTAAGGGTGACAGGTCCTCTTTAAAGTTGACCTGTCACCCAGAAATTTGGACACAAGGAGCTGCTTACTAAGGTAAGCAGCTCCTAGTGCTAAAACAAACGGCGCAGTGTATATACACACGTGCGGCACCGTACTGCTCCGTGCCCCGTGAAAAAATAGGACATGTCCTATTTTTTCAGGGCATACGGCGCCGTGCGCCATATATCCCTATGGAGAGGGGCGGGGGTGAGCAGCGCTCTCCCCCTCCTCCTCTCCCCGCACGCTGCCGTGTGCCCGCCGTGCTACGGTACGGCGGGCACCAGTTGTGTGAATGCAGCCTTAGATAGCGTTATCTGAGCTTTCCGATAATCATTCGAACACTGCGGCGGAGTACAATGTAAACGCCGGACTGCTCTCAAAGCTGTCCGGTGTATTCCTGAGGGGGCGGTATTGTGGCCGGTTTTAGGGGCGGTGACTGCCAAATGACGCGCGGCAGTAACAGTCGGCCTATGTAGCGAGCGAGGTGGTCCGGGGAAGAGGCAGCACCTCGAACCACCCCCTTGTGAATACACCGGACAGCTTTGAGTGCAGTCCAGCGTTTACGTTGTACTTTGCCGCAGTGTTGGATACCGTTATCGGAGGTTTCCGATAACGCTATCATTCTAATATTTTGCGTTTGTTTTAGCACTCGGAGTTGCTTAACTTAGTAAGCAGCTCCTAGTGTCGAATTGTTGGTGACAGGTCCTCTTTAAAGGGTTATTTCGGGAATATGAACGTCTCATCCAAAAACCCATAATGCTATAAATAAATGAATACACCAAAACTCAATGTCATGAACCACAAAATGTTGCTTAAATAGTTTGATTTATGATTCACTAAAGTTTCTGTGCTTCCTAAAAAGTTGGCGGAGTTATCACCAAGATGGCTGCCATCTACAACTCCCATGATCCTTCTGTTCTCAGTAACAGTTCCTTTCTCTTATGCTCTGCTCCCCGTAATGATGTAACCGGTGGTCCTGCTCTGTTAACATAGTAATGATGTGTGTAACTATCATCACTGCACATTGCCTCTCTGAGATGGGTCTCATCACAACACTGGCCATACTGGATGCACTGCAACCAACTACAATCAAACCTAGTAAAGAGTAAAACCCTAGTGGAGCCATGTACTGTTGATAAACCTGTGGAAAGCACTAGATCTTCTGACACTCATGGGGCTCTGAAATACAAATTTGTTTGTAATGGAAGAAATTATCTGCATAATGGCAACGTTTTTAGTGTACACAGAATTTGTCACCCTGGAGATATGTCTAACCATACATTTGTATGTGGTGGTGGTGTTGGCAGGAGCAGCACTGTAAAAACCCATTTATATTTCAGGATTGTAGCTGGATTTGGAGCACTGTTGTGCACTGGTGTGTGAGATGCCTTCACTGAACACAGAAAAGCCCTTCCCTTCTGCATAACTGTTGTATTTAAACAGAATCCTACTATAGCAGGGAGGGGAGGCAATGCAACAGTACATTGAAGGGCTCTCGCATCCCAATGCTCGGAATCCAGCTACAATCCTGGAATATAATTGCATTTATTACATTCCTGTTGCTACTTACCCGATACAGGATCACACACAGATCTCCAGGGATGCTACCTAACAGTCTGCAGCTTTATTTATGATTTATTTGTTAATTTTGTGCTGTACTTGTTTTAAAGAACTGAAACATGCATGTCTTTCTTTTTTTCATTGTTTATTTTCAATAGGCTGGTACTGGGGCCACATGACTGTCAACGAGGCCAAGGAAAAACTCCAGGATGCTCCTGAAGGCACTTTTCTTGTTAGAGACAGTTCACATACGGATTACCTCTTGACTATCTCTGTGAAGACCTCAGCAGGACCAACAAACCTGCGCATTGAATATAGGGAGGGGAAGTTCAGGTTGGACTCTGTTGTGTGTGTACGATCCAGACTGAAGCAATTTGATAGCGTTGTCCACCTTATCGAGTATTATGTTTTACTGTCCAAGAACAAGAAGATAGAGACGGAGACTCTTCCTAACAGGACAGTGCACCTTTGGCTAGTTAAGCCACTTTATACATCTACTCCATCCTTGCAGCACCTTTGTAGGATGGCTGTCAACAAATGCACTGACAAGATCCATGAACTCCCATTACCCATGAGATTGAAGGAATATATAACAGAATACCGTTATCATGTGTAGATATTTTTTGTTTAAACAGCATGGACATAAACTGTAAAAAAAAAACAAAAAAAAAACTTCCAAATCCAGCCAAATAAGTTAAAATTGGTGGTCAGTTCCAAGAAGTTTATATTGTGTCGTTTCATTTCAAAGTGATTGACGTTGGACACCATTCAGGTCTTTAACAGTAGATCGTTTTTGATACAGTATGTACTTTCTTCTAAAAGATATTTTGTGGAACAAAAAAGTGCAAGTCTTTATAATGCAGAATGTGTTTTGTCAATTTTTTTTAATTTTTTTTTTTTTAGTTTTTTTCCCCCCAACAATCTGGTTCATAAGAGGTGTTTATCTAGAAAGACTGTCATATGGGATGCCTCTAGTAGGTGACAGAAGACAAGAGGAGACTTTATACCGGGGACACCGGCACTTCTGGGCCATTGCTCTTATGGTAATTAGAGGCCCACATACACCTTATGAAACAAATATTTTACCATATACTATACATAAGAAAATTAATTAATTATAAAGCCACCTTAAACTGATATATGGAAAACATCTAGAACATCCAGTAAGCAAATATTTGTATTGTCACAAATAATTCTGCTAAGGAACATGTTCTTCCATAGACCACAAACTGCTAAAGCAACAAAAATCTTATTGTAACTTCTGTCTAAAATGGGCATAAACAAAAGTCTCTGCCTGCTGACCAGTGATGTTTCTCCTATAGTAAGTAGTATTGGAGTAGTAGTAGTGCAGAAATCGGCAGACAGGACTCAAGGCAGTCCCCGGCAGCCCAGGACCCTAGAAGGAAGCTACAATGTTAATCCAAAATTCCTCTCCTTCTTTCTACTATATTGGTGTCCTCAGGTGCCATTACAATTTAAACCTGTAAAAGAGAAGGGAGTCATAAGTTACTGCTTAAATTGTCGCATTGGCACGTTCCAAAAAATATGTGGGTTTGGACACTCTGTGTCTAAAAGGTTTGCCATCACTGCTCTAGACTATTAATACTGGGATGGGTGTTCCTAGTCTTAAAGAACTACCTGCTCATAAGGCAGTGGTGGCGAACCTATGGCACAGGTGCCAGAGGTGGCACTCAGAGCCCTGTCTGTGGGCACCCAGGCAATCACCAAAGAGGGCACAAAGGATCTTCATGGATTCCCAGACAGCCCAGGATTTGCTGCGCTTAGTGCTATCTTAAAGGGGTTGTCCGAGTTTTCAAAAAAAAAAAAACTATATGTGGCCGGGAGCGGGCTGACTAAAACAATAAAGCTGTACTTACCTCCCGGTGCCCTCCCGTATCCAGCGCTGCTGTCGCTCTGGTCCGGGCGCCATGTAAACAAACATGGCCGCCGGAGCAGCGCTGGACTCAGTTCCGGCCGGACCCGACAACCTTCCGGCCCCCATACACAATGCTGTGTATAGGGACGGATAGGCGTACCCGGCCACGGCCGGCCGGAAGCTGAGTCCAGCGCTGCTCCGGCGGCCATGTTTGTTTACGGACCGGAGCGACAGCAGCGCTGGATACCGGAGGGCACCGGAGGTAAGTACATCTTTATTATTTTAGGCAGCCTGCTCCCGGCCACATATATTTTATTTTTTTTTTATACTCGGACAACCCCTTTAAAGCAACACTGCTGCCTGAGACTACAGGAAGAATGGGAAGGTGTGGGCAGATCTGGATTATCATTGTAGCTGCAGCTCCAGGCCCGAAAATTGTTCCTATTCAGGGGAACACTAATTTGTCACCCTTTCTTTCTAATGTATTGGTGTTCTTAGGATTCTGATATGATTGAAAGCTATAACAGAGAAGGGAGCAAGAAGTTACTGCTTAAATTGTACTTAAAATGTTGACACTTTGGGATAAATAAGTGGGTTTTGGTTGTAGGCTGGGCACTCCGTGTCTAAAAGGTTCGCCATCACTGTCATAGGGTATGAAGTGAAGGCCATGTACTATGTCTGTGCTACAGAGGGAGAGGGACTTCCTGGCTCATTTTCACACTAGAAGATTATGAGATTAGACAAATCATGCAAGATTCCACTTAACCAGAAAGAATGCTGGAACACTGCCTGCATTCCCATGCCTATTTGTACAGGGAAATAAAATAATCCACTGCATTTCTTAAGATGTTGTAGTTTCATTGTTTTACACCCTTGAGGCCAATGATTGTACAGGTACTTTTTTTTTTTTTCCCTTTTTTTTTCTTTTTGATATGAGAAAGGTGTAGAGGGACGACCTCTATTGTAAATATTCTTGCACTACAGTTAAACATTGCAAATATCCAGTTTTACCCATGAGTAGAGATCTATAATAACCAATCAGCTGTTACCTTAATATAAATAAGGTTGTCCATTATCAAAATATGTATTTATATTCTAATCCGTACAGGAAAGTAGTTAACATTGGTAAATTTACTTTAGAATATACACTACCCTGTTATCCAAATCTATTTGCCAAATTTCCCTTCTTATCCTGTTCTGCAAACATCTACTGACATCTACTTTTACTCTTTTTACATGTTTTTCATTTTGACTTTTTTGGACACATTGGTGGATTTGCAACCGCCCAGCCAAGTTTTCCAGTGTTGCCCCTTATTTATTTCTGCAATCCAGATTTTCATGTTTACGAAAATAATCACAATTTTTTTTTTTTTGTGTAAAAAGTTGCACATTTCTGCGGGGGGAAAAAAAGAAACCATTCCACTCCCCAGGTGGCTTAGAATGGGTTGCTCAAAAAGTTGAATGACTTTGTTTTAAAAGGTTGCAAAAACCAACAATTTTATGTCAGATTTAATGATCTAAGATAAATAAAACAAGGACACACCCAAAAAAATAAAGTACAATTACCAGACTAAAGATAAATGGCCTGCACTATGCTTTGGTATAGAAGGCAGTGATGGACAACATAGTTGCATTGTAGGCACATAAATCGGTGGCCGCTGGCAGACGACTTGTTTGCAGTCTACCACAAGGATGAAAGACTGTATGCAAATGAGCCTGGGGGGCTCCAGCCTCAATAGGTGTTAATAGAGCCCGGAGCCCCTCAGGCTCATTTGCGTACAATCTTTCATCCTGATGGTCGATGTCCAGTATCTATTAGTAAGTTTCCTATATTTCCATTACTCACTCTCCTGTAGCAATTATACGGATAGTGGCAATTGAAGTAGTTAAATACTCCTGTATTGTATACCAATAAGTTCCAGTGTCTGGTAAATTACAGTATGTACACACAGCCTGACAGTGTTATACAGTGTGCCAAAGATTGCAAAGTTATGTCTTAAAGTTCATGGGATCAAATTATAATTAAAGGGATCAAGACTGTGTGATGCAGTGTTTCTAGTGACTTCTATGCTTTGTTGAACACAAAAACCAAAAATATGCAGGGGTTAAATTACCTAAGGGGGACTTAAAGGAAACTGGGACATTTACCAATTAACATATTGAACATAAAGAAACCGTACACAAATGTTTCATCTATTGAAAGTGGTTATAGGTTGTTGAAAACCTCTGTATGGCACAGATGGTCATCTTTCCAAATGAAACCTCCCTCTGTTGGGGCTCATCTTAGTCAATCTGAACAGATGCACTTGAAAATGAATAGCGACCCGAATGGTGCATTACACTGGAGGTGGAGTTAGATACAAAGGACATTGTATTGCAGTTGTATAGTTCATTGTTGTACCCTATGAAAATTAAATATTGCAACGTGTGGGCGTCCTTATCATTCACTAAGTACAATATGAAATGCCTGCAACTAAAACTGCTAGAATCTGCTGTATGATATTAATAACAAAGCCAATGCATTTTCCTGTATTTGTGTAATCTATTATGAAAGGAACTAATTTATATAAAACACAGAAGCGCTTTTATTTTTTTTTTGGTTTTGCAATTCAGACCTTTAAATCCTACTGTATTTTAATGATTTTAAAAAAGATTTTCCATTAAATCTGGAAAACCCCTTTAAGGCAACCTTCCTAATTGTGTGTTATGGAAGGCAAATTTGACAGTGTTGGATCTCACTTTTGCACTATGTGGAGCAACTTTGGTGATCTACAAGCTGCCTGGTATAATCAAAACCAGGTACTTCTTGTTTTTGGTGTTTATGGCTCCTAGGTTCTATGTTTTGCTGGTAATTTATATTCTCTAACGTCAAGCAAGTTGTTACTTCAGATAATATGTATGGGGTGTAACAAAAAGCTTGGGACTCTGGAATATCTTGCAATACGCATAGGATCAAATTGATGGTCAACTTTAAAGTTTCAAACTCTTTTAAACTACAGATTTGGATTACCCATAAAAATAAAAATTAATTCCTAGGATTTTTAAAAAAAAAAATTTGGTGACAGACAGCACTGTAATTCCCAAAAGCCAAAATGTGTGGAAAAAACCTTGAAAAAAGGAACCTCCGATCCAAAATCTGGAAATAGACATGCAATATTTTTCTAAAAGCTATCCAATGTTAACATATTTGAGCACTTAACGTAGAGCATAATATGAAAATACATGGTCAACATTTGTATCATTGGATAGATTTTTAAGAAATTTGTCAGGTTTTTTTGTTGTAATGTATATTGCTCGAGATCCCCCATTTTATGAACATTTTATTAGTGATTACAGTGTCAATTGTCAATGTACAAAAAATTGGGTTTCCCATTTAAGATTTTAAAGTTGCTGCCCGCCACACCCCCAGGACTTATGGGTAGGAGGCGGAGTTTGGTATAATAATAATAATTTATTTATATAGGGTGCACAGATTTTGCCAAATCGGTCCCTGTCCCCATGAGGCTCACAATCTAATCAACCTACCAGTGTGTTTTGGAGTGTGGGAGGAAACCCACGCAAACACAGAGAGAACATACAAACTCTTTGCAGATGTTGACCCTGGGACTTGAACCCAGGTCCCCGGTGCTGCAAGGATGTAATGCTAACCAATCATTTAATAGATTTTTGAAAAATACTTGATGTGTTTTATCTTATAGGTTTCGATTTGATGGGTATTTCGTTATTCGTGTTTAGATATTCCAACCTCCCGACCTTTTTGATACACCCTGTATAGGCTTAAACACTCCTTATTTGCCATATAGGTTGCACTGACCTATCCAGTCATTGTAACTAGTATAATCTGGGATTTATAACCGTATGTAATAATGTCTCTATTCCTTGTCTTACTAGCTGCCTTTGAAGTCTTGTAAAGAGTATTGAGTTTCGGGATGTAAAGTATGGAATATTTTATGTATTAATTGGTGCTCTGCAACAAAATAGTCAGTCTAATGTAAGGGCTTATGCAAAAAAAAAAATTGGGAGCATTAGTGAGTGGTTGGCTGTTTTAGGTGCTATATCATGCCTTTTGTCATTGGACACAGGCAAGTGAAATGGCTGATGTATGTGAGAACCGCAAAGACTGTACACAAAGTCGGGCAGCTCTTGTCCACGTAGCGGTGCTCAATATGTAAGGTTCTTCTCAGGCTCATCTGTTTTAAAGTGGCAAATGGCACTCCCTAAGAGTTTCAGTGCAGAGAGGCTTTTGCCTGCTGCTGTACAAAATATTTTTATTGCAGCCTGTATGTCATGAGTAATTATTATTGTATAAAGATATGTTATTGATATGATAAGCTGTTGCTTTCTGATCAGTAGGGGTCAGCTTCCTGTGACTCCCTTAAAATTCTCAGCAGTGGGGAGGTTCTACAGGTTAGCGTCCTACTGAATACAAAGCGGTGGCATATCCTACTGCTATGCCTGAATTTATATCGGAATATCCGGTGAAGTATACATCTCATGTGAGTAGCAGTTTAAATTCTTCATTAACCTCTTTACAACTGTCATTTGGCTATATACACTCCTAATTACAAAACCTCCTGCAAATAGCAATTGTATAGACATCATGACCATGGCACACTGCAAATAATCGAATACAGTTCTTGTCTTATTAAAGAAGAGAATCTCCCGTTTAATATTGCACCATGATTGTGGTTCTAGGTGACTCAGAACTGGAGATATTTACTGTATCCAGAAATGATTTTTTTTTTTTTAAATATATATACAGCTCCTTCTCAAGACTGTAAGTTAACAGTGGATATCTCTGGTTCTTGGTCTCCTAGAAATACAATCCTGCTGTGATATTGAAGGGGAGATTGAACTGTGTTTCGAAGTGCTATGGTCCAAAAGATAAAACCGTTTGAGATTTGCTTCCTCCACCCTTTCAGCAGAATGCAGAAGGAGTTGCAGAAAGCTATTTACAAAAGTGCCTGCACCTTCTCTCTGAACCTGGAAAATAGCAATGGATTGTTATTTGGTAAATGTTTATTCAGTGTTACTACCTTAGCTTACAAATGACAAAAATACTTTTGTCCTTTTTCCTATTTATTCTATAAAGAAAAACATATTAATAAAACTATCCTATAAAGTTAGTCTCACAATGCTCAAATACACTATAACACTCACAATATGAAACAGTCTAGGGAATCGTTAGAACACAAGAAGGCTCTTGATAAAATAAAGTTTTAATATTAAAAAGGACAGTGTCCAAACAAAGGGGTTATCAAAAAAGGTCACCTAAAATACACGGACATAAATGTACAATGCAAAAATAAGTTGGGTAAAATAAAAACATAAGTTAGTACATTATGTGAGGTTCTTTGGTTTAGCAAAAAGCATCCCCAAAGAATGACAATTTGCTATAGCAACGTTTCCATGTTTCCACCTAAGGATTCCAACATCCCTTCACGTTTGGTGGGAGGAAGAGCTACCCGAGCAGAAAGGAGATAATGATGACGCAAGGACTCAGACGCCCTCCAAGACTAAATGGCATTTGCTGGCAAGGAGCCGGGTATACTTTTTTACACTTATACGGTAGCAATAATTTGGGAATTATTTAATTGCTCCCTGTTGCTGAGGTGCCATTAAGTTGTCTTTGGTACAGTAGCAGCAGATAATTTGTGGGAAGAAATTTGAATTATGCCACATGTTTCTTTGATGAGCAAAAGGTGGTTAACCACAGTTGTAGAGAACTGTAGCCTTTTTCTGTCCTCTGTAATGAGTTTATTTAGGAACCCCCACAGTATCATCAGATTTTATGATGGGGGGGGGGGGGGGTCTGGTTCCTGTCGGGTGCTTGTTTATCATACTAGCCTGGCTTAGGGACAAGTAGAGAAATGTTAAAGGACATCTACCACAAGATAAGGATTGTAAACCAAGCACACTTACATGCTGATGTGTGCCCCCTCTGCCAGGATGTGCTGCTCTTTTCTATTTTTATGGGACACCTTCTTAGGTTTGTAGGGTCACCAAGCAATCCTATGGCCCTGCGTAGAGCTGTAGATGCTATACTGGCTGATGCGCTTTACACAAAATAGTAAAGAATATTGTTGAGTTTTACTTCAACAGGTAGTCTATGGGTGACATGTATCACTTCTATTGCTTTCTTTTTCCTTTTTTTTTTGTGCAACCTTTTGGGAGACTATCGCAGTTTGAGACTTTTTAGGTGCAGAATCGAGCAGCGCACCAAAGTTATCTGCCTCAAGGATTTAGTGCAGTGAGCCGTATTAATCTTAGTAGCCCAGATGTTTGTTCAACCTGTGAGACTTTTGGGCTCTGAAATTCTCATTCTTGCACCTAATAAGTTCCAAAACAGAGCATGCTAGACCCAGACTTACTTTTAGGAGCTACGTTTGGGACTAAAAAGTTTCACACCACAACAAGTCACAAAAGTGAGATTACACGGGCAACTCTTCAAATTTATCACAAAGGGAAAAACTTACATTGCAACGATTAAGTAGGCCAACTTCGGGAAACGTGAAAAAGTGGCAGACGGAAAACTGATACAAATGCCACACTGACTTTTTTTATCCATTTTTTTTTTTTAAAGCAGTTTACTGACACTTTTCAGCAAATTTAGTGTCTGTTGTTACCTGAACTTAAGTTTAGCCATTTATAATGTCAGAGAGGATAGGAATGTGAGTTTTTAGAGACTATTAAAGTGTTTGAACTCATGGATCCCATTCAAGACACTGAAAACCTGTCAGTGTTGTTTGCATCCCACTTCATTCTGAGATGGTCCATCTTACAAATATGAACTTTAATAACAATAGTACCCATCACATTGTATAGACTCTGAAGCGTTAATTGATCTGTTGTCTCATTCATTTTTGTGGATCTGAGGAATGTGTTTATCTTAAAATTTTCATGTTGACATCTGCTGGGAACAGCAGCAGTTGCTCTTACTGTCTACAGTGTAGGACATCTTTTTATATGTAAACCAGATTATTTAATTTGTGTACTATCTAATGTAACAATGAAATGGAAATTTGAAATAAAAAAACATGCAGAGACACTACTGCTTCCTTTTTTTTAAATGTGAGGCAAGTTTTGGAGCCAATTTATAGAAAACAATAATGGATTGTCTATGAAATTAAGACTGGTCTGATTTGTCAAAAATTTCCGGTAGCCCTAAAATTTACACATTCATAAAAGGAGAAAAGGCATTCATTGCGTAATTTCTCCTGAATAGGGAAACCTATTGACAACCTGTGAATGTTACTTGTTGTATGGGCACAGAAGAGAAGGAAAACCATTGAACTTTTGAAAGGTAGATTTTGCTGTAATAGTTTTCCGGTACTGTGTCACTTTTGTAGGGCCCCCAAGATAATGGAACACAGGAAATTCCCAGAGAACCACATTTTTAACCGAAAAAAGGTGCATTGTGAGCATTTCAACCCTGCAGGTATTTCATGGAAGTTGGCAACATTGGTCTCTAAAAATTTTATATATATGTCAGCACCCGTCCAGCAAACGCGCAACCACAACCAGACTTGGCGCTAGCTGTCAGACTAGGTAAGTGGTGGCGAACTCACCCTGCGAGGTCCCTGCGGGCTAAGGCCCTGCCTAAAGCAGATAAACTGCGATGATAAGGGCGAACCCACTATCAGGAACCTAACTGACCTGTAACTGACAACAGGACAGGGGACACTTACTTCATCTGGCAGCTTCTGGATGGTGGAGCGGACAGGTAACGGAAATACAGGTATAGACCAGTGTTCACACTGGCGCACACAGAAACCAACACAGGACTGAACAGGTAACTAGAATGCCGGAATAGACCAGTGTTCACACTGGTGCACAGAATACTAACACAGGGCTGAGACGGGGACAAAACAATAGATATATACAGGTCTACAGGCAGATAATCACAGATCAGATACAGGTCAGACTCAAAATAACCATCCAGGTAAGATGGGAATGGGCAGGTATATAAAGCCGATCCCGGACACGCCCCAGTAGCACACTGGGGAAACTGTCCATCAGGCTAGTAACCCTTGCTGGGCAGGACAGAAATGCAAGGAGCAGAGTGTGGCTCAGTTCATACAAACACAAGAATTAAGCCACAGTTCACACACAAATACGCCATGTATTCTGCAAACTGCGGATAGAGCGACATAGGCACGGACGTTACAATATATATTTGAATTTAGGGCCCTTTTCACACCATCATTGCAGAGTTTGATCAATTCCATCAGAGTTCACTCAGATTTCAGTCAATTTGTGTCTCAAATTTTTGATGAGTTTTTACAGAATTTTTCACGTTTCGTGTACATTCACAGTACATGTGATTTTTTTTTTTTTTTTTCTTAATGGCAGAATTTTCCACAAGGAAAAAAAGACTAACTGTGGCCTTTGTTTTCTATAGCAATGAATCAGTGAAAAATGCATTGCAGTGCAGGTTTTGCAGTGCGTTTTTGTTGCGTGCCCACAGCCTTATATTGGGCATTTTTCAAAATGCACTTCTGACAAAACCTGTTAAATACAAGTAGGGAAATATATCAGTCTGTCTACACTGGAAAACCGGAGTAATTTGCATTTGAAATGGCATGCGCCAAAAGGTTTTAGACCATTTTTTAGGATGTTTTGCAAATGCTCCAAAAAGGTGGCGTGTTTACGGTAAATACAATGTGTAATGGTACAGAAAATGGCCTGTGCACCAAAAAATGCAATATTGTGGCACAGCAAACTAGATCAACTAATAGGAGATGCAAAGTAGGACTCGCCAGTCTTGTAGTACACCAGTTTAGTCTTCCAGCATCAGACACTGTGATTAATCTGGCGCAGCAGAGAATTGTCTAGTTCTACTCTGCACTGGTCTAATGACCGACACATTAATACATCTCCCTAATGTGTATATACATTACCTGGATCTTGGTGCAGCGAACTAAACCAACTAAAAGAAAGTGCAAAGTACTCACCAGTCTTATATTGCACCAGATTAATCAGACATCATCTGGTGCAGCAGAGAATTGTCTAGTTATACTCTGCACTGGTCTAAAGACACACATTAATGCATCTCCCCTAATGGGTCAAAGTCCTATGCAAATTCAACATGTCAGAAACACAAGTGTGTCCTCAAAATTTTAATTTTCACATTGGTTAAAGTGGTTTTCCCATGAAAGTTCTCAAATTTTAATCCCCTAGTGATGCTTTCATAATAAAGATAACTTTTAACCCATTACTTCACAATTTTACACCAGTTTTATTTCTGTTTTAGCTCCTTTCACTCAGTGTAGAATTCCAGAGTGTTGGTGGGGACTCTCTAATCAGACACTTCATGATCCATGTAGTGCTGAAGATTATCAGGGTCCAGGGTTTGTTTACACTTTGATTTAGCTTCTGAGCATTCTACTAGTATCTGACAAATGGAAAAAAAGAGAGATGAGACAGATCAGAGATGATGAGATCCATGAGATGGATATAACACACAATTACACTATCAGTTCTGCTATGTCCCTACTATATCTCAACTATAAACCGCAGTCAGTCTTCTATCCTTCTTCCTTGTAGCTTGCAGAGTGTCTGAGTTTGTCTTGTAATGTGGGGAAGGGGTGGATGAGAAGAGAAGCTATTGATGAGAAAATGATGCCCTGCCTGACCATAATCAGAAGATTTCCGGTCAGATACTGGGCAACCAAAATTGTATACCCTAGGACTGATAGAGACAGGTTGGAATTATATCTGTAGAATGCTATATTTTTTCAAAAACAGTGTGTTATTTTGTTATCTTGAGTACATTTAAGAAGCTTTAAAGGAGAAAATACCCCTTTAGAGGAGAAAATGCACCACAGAATTTGTTATACGATGGGGATCATTTATATGTGCCCCATAGTTTTATGCAATTTTTTACTAAATATGGCAAAATCTCATACATGGTGAAATACTGCAAGAGGTTCACAAGGCAAGGCATGGAATAAGCTCAACTTGGCTTTTTTCTGTACCCTGGGACCGAGCTCTCCTGGAATGACAAGGCCTAGTCCACAACATTCAAAAAGGGACTGTCCTCTCAGGTCAAAGATGCATTGGCCGCCCGTGACCTGCTGGCTACTCTGAATGGTCTCATCACCCTGGCCACTCGGATGGTAGTGCGGTTCATGGAGCGTGCTGAGGAATTGCATCATGAGCAACCACAGGCCTGGCTTCCACATCTACCTTCTTTGGCTCCGGTCTCCCAAAGGCCCAGACGCACAGTCAGAAGTCGACAGAGCCAGACTCACCATCATGGAACGTTCCAGGCGTTGACAGGTGAACCTCTGCTTGTACTGTGCCAGTCCTGAGCACTTCATTGGGGCTTGTCCTGTCTGTCCCCTGACGTCTAGGAGACGTCAGCACCGAGGGCTCCTGGGAGAAACATTCCTAGGTGTGAATACAGTTTCTCCACGCCTGACAGTTCCTGTGCTCCTTGGTGTGGGTACCCGCACTCCTGTGCAAGTCTCAGCCTTCTTGGACTTTGGTTCTGCAGGGAACTTTGTGGATGCCGCTCTGGTTTCCTGGGATTGCATTCCGGTGGTTCCTCTTGAGAATCCCCTATCCATATCTTCAGTCAATGGACAAATCTTGTCCGGTCCGGTACCACACCATACCAGTTTTTCTTCCAGTTGGAGCTCTTCACAAAGAAAGACTGTTTTTCTATGTTTTGCCACGCTGCACCTCATCTCTTCTTCTGGGTCTTCCATGGCTGCAACTTCACACCCCGGTCCTCAACTAGGAAACTGGGGAGGTCCTGCGTTGGGGATCAGAATGCCTTTCACGCTGCATGGCGTCATCTCTACCTGTCCTGACTTGTTCTGTTTCTCCCAAGTCTCTGGAGGGTCTGCCAGCATGCTACCGGGACTTTTAAGATGTTTTTTTCCAAAAAACAGGCAGAGACTTTACCACAGCATCATTCCTATGATTGCCCTGTGGACCTGCTGCCTGGAACCTCGTGTCTACCCTCTATCTGTTCCTGAGGCGGCTGCCAGGTCCGAGTACATCAAAGAGAACCTGCAAAGAGGTTTCATACGCAAGTCCTCCTCTCCGGCTTGTGCAGGATTTTTGTATGTCACCAGGAAGGATGGCTCCTTGCGTCCCTGCATAGACTATAGCAGGCTGAACAAGGTCACTGTTAAAAACCGCTACCCCCTGCCATCGATTACAGAACGGCTCCGCAGTTCAAGGGTGTTCTCTAAGCTGGACTTCCGTGGTGCTTATAACCTCATCCGGATCCGCAAGGGTGATGAGTGGAAGACGGCCTTTAACACCCGTGATGGTCACTTTGAATATCTACTGATGCCATTTGGACTATGCAATGTTCCTGCTGTCTTCTAGGAGTTTGTGAATGGCATTTTCAGGGATCTGCTGTACTCCTGTGTCATGGTTTACCTTGATGACATCTTGGTCTTCTCTCCAGACCTTGAGACCCATCAGTCATACATACGGCAAGTTCTTAGCTGTCTCTGGGCCAACCGTCTCTACACTAAGCTGGAGAAATGTCAGTTTTACCAATGCAGCCTCCCTCCCATTCCTTGGCTATATAATTTCCAACAGAGGCCTCCAGATGGATCCTGATAAGCTGTCTGTAGTTCTACAGTGGCCATGCCCAGAAGGTCTACGAGCCATATAGAGGTTCCTGGGTTTCGCGAACTATTATTGGCTGTTTATTCCACATTTCTCCACTCTGGTGTCTCCCATCATGGCACTAACCAAGAAAGGTGCCAATCCCCGTGCCTGACACCCTGAGACTGACCAGGCCTGACACAGAGAAACCCTTTCATCTTGAGGTGGATGCATCCTCCATAGGAGCTGGAGCTGTGCTCACCCAGAAAGGACCTAAGGGCCGAACGCTCACGTGCAGCTTCTTTTCTAGAACTTTTTCTCCTGTGGAGAGAAATTATTCCATTGGTGGCAAAGAACTGTTAGCAAACTAGCTCTGGAGGAATGGCGGTACCTGCGGGAGGGAGCTCCCTATCCCGTGTGTGTGTACACAAACCACAAAAACCTCTTGTACCTCCAGACAGCCCAACACCTGAATCCCAGGCAAGCCCGTTGGTCCTTGTTTTTCTCACACTTTAACCTGCGGACAAGAATGTCAAAGCTGATGAAATATCCTGTGCTTCGGATATTGTTGGAGAGGAGCCAGCCCCTAGGCATATTATCTCTCCTGAACAACTTGTTGCAGATCCGGTGGATCTTCGGCAGCAACTTTCCATGCCTCTCATCTCCCGCCAGGTGGCTGCCAGGAGGATCCTATGAAATCCCGGACCTCTTTGACCAGATCTTGGTCAAAGAGGTCCGGGATTTCATAGGATCCTGCCCCTAATCTCAAACCAGCTGGACTATTACTTCCATTGCCGATACCCAGTCGCCCATTGTCACACATGGCAATGGACTTTATTACTGATATGCCTCTGTCCTCTGGCAATACTGTCATCTGGGTGGTGATGGACCATTATTCCAAGATGTCCCATTTTGTTCCCCTTCCACGTCTTCCATCTTCTCCACGGCTTGCCAGTTTGTTCTTCCAACATATCTTCTGGCTGCATGGACTTCCGCAACACATCGTGTCCGACTGAAAGGTCCAGTTTATGTCCAAGTTCTGGCGTTCCTTGTGTAACCAGCTGCAAGTAAATCTGGGCTTTTCTTCTACCCTCAGTCGAATGGTCCAGTAGAAAGGGTGAACCAGACTTTGGGCTGTTATCTCCGCCACTTTGTCTCAGCCTGCCAAGATAACTGGACTGATCTGCTACCATGGTCTGAGTTTCCCTACAATTCTCTGGACTCTGGGTCTGCTGGGGCAACTCCGTTCTTTTTTGTCTACAGACAAATTCCCTGCCCTCCTCGCCATCTGTCCACTTCCTCTGGTGACCCTGCTGTAGAGGACCTGGTGCAGGACCTCAATTCCATTTGGGAACAAATCCCTTTGAGGTGACTCGGCGCATCAATACAGTGGCTTACAAACTCCTCCTTCCTCCATCTATGCGCATCCTGAACTCCTTCCATGTCTCCCTCCTGAAGCCTGTCATCTTGAACCGCTTCTCTCAGCAATCTCCTCCTCCTGTTCCTGAGGCTGACTCTACTGATGTCTATGAAGTCAAGGAGGTGTTGGACATGAAGACCATGATGGGTAAGCGGTTCTTCCTTGTAGACTGGAAGGGGTTCGGTCCCGAGGAGATTCTGGGAACCTGAGGAGAATATACTGGCCAGAAGTCTCTTCCAAAGATTTCTTCAGGCAAAGAAGAGGGGGAGGCCGAAGGGGGGGTACTGTCACGGGTGTCCCTGCGATCCATGGCGTGTTTCGCAGGCACACCCATGCCCCCCTCCGTGACGGTGCTGCCCTGTCCCCCAGCCCGCACTCACCTTTCCACGCTCTTGCTCCCGTCCAGGCTAGGCCACGCGTCCCCGCACCCCAGGGCGTGCGTGTGCCGGCACTGGAAGATTTAAAGGGCCAGCGCACCGCTGATTGGCGCTGCCACTTCCGGGTTTCCCATAAAGACCGGCTCCCTTCACTCCCCGCCGGATCTTTGAGCTTCATGTCATTGAAAAATTTTGCTGAAAGTATTCCCTGTGTTTCCGTTCTGAACTCTCGTCGGACTTGACCCTGATTTTGAACCTCTGCCGCCTGCCTTGAGACTGCCCACTGAATCTGTACCACAACCTCGGCTGCCACCATGGGCTAGTCGCACCTGTGGAATAACCTGGTGGCACCCTGCTGCAGCATGTCCATCCCGCTTTGCGGCGGGCTCTGGTGAAGACCATATGCCACTTAGAATCCGGTCCCAGGTGTCGGCTAGTACCATCTCCCGCGTTGGTCCAAAAGGTCCACTGACTCTGAACACTGACAACCACGGCCGCATCCGCCATGAGGCGAGATGAAAATTTCACCTCGGGCGGCACAATGCAGATCCCTTCAAGAGCGGCATTTTGCCGCTCTGATGTGGACAATTCTCTTTAAGACACCGGTGCGATTTACATGCAGAGCGACGCAGTGCCTTTAAGGCTGCTGGCATCGCTCCGTTCTATGCAGGGACACAGTCAGCGGATGATGACATCACCCCGCCTGTGCCTCTGAGTGGAGCCGGGAGAAGACAAGAGCTGTTTACTGAACAGGGGTGGGGGCAGCATTTTAATATTTGCCTCCGGCAGCAAATATGCTAGAATCGGCCCTGCTGACAACCATACTCTTTACAGTATTAACAAATATGTAAATTGTGACCAATGTCACCATGTTGTATACCTTATTAGCTCCACCCAATGTCGTGCTCAGTATGTAGGCTATACTGTTAGAAAATTTAAGACTCGTTTGTATGAACATCTTTTTGTAACATGTCACGTAAATGAACAGTCCCTTTAATTCTATGTCTGCTATAATTATTGAAAAAGTATTTGCACCAAAACGTGAAGGAAATTGGAGTAAGATGCTGCTTACCCGGGAAGCCTTTTGGATAATTACTCTAAATACGAGCCATCCACATGTCCTGAATTTCAGATCCAATTGAATGCATTTTTATTAATATTCATATTGGTTATCCGTTTACTGGATGTTTCCCGATTAGCTTTTTTCTTTGTTTTCGCATGTTCCCACTGTCACATCAGTTCCTAGGTCCTCCCTTTGTGGGCGTTCTTTACCTGTTAAATGTTTTCTGCTTCTACACGTGTACACGCCACTATGACTAAGGATTAGTTCAAAAACACATCAATGGCTTCCCCCTTTTTCCATGTGCACAAGGCTTTTAACGGCTTTTTATTAAAAGCTCGAATTTTTATGGTTTTCCCCATTTTTAATCATTTTTGTATCAACGCTGGAGTTTTCATTTAGTTATTTCATTTAAGTAACTTGTTTTCGTGAGAATACCCCTTAATAATTTTCCTAAAAGCTCTTTCTGATGGTTTAAAGGGTGCATATTTGAAAATGGATTGATTATATAGGGGGGTTCTAATATTATATATTTCAAGGTTAATTAAAAACGCTAATGATCACCAAAAAAAGTAAAATTTTCAAAATCTTGAAAATATGGAAAACCGATGTTCGATTTGTAAGCCACATGATATCAAAATAAATTATCCAGACATTCATTCAAATTATGAAAACGTAAAGCAGACATATGTGAAATGTTATTTACAAACTAATTTAGGTGGTAAAACTAACTGCCTAAAAACTAAATGATTTAGCATTTTTTTCAAAGAATTCAGCATTTTTTATTTTTTTTTTAATAAATAAATGCAAAACTTATTAGCCAAAATTTCCCATTTTATAGAAGTACAACGTGACGAAAAAACAAAAAACAATCTCAAAATCGCTTTGATAAATCAGAGTCAGAATATGTCCTGAAGGGCTTAAAAAAAAGACCCTTATGTTGTTGTGGATTGGACTACAGATTTCGCAGCTTAGAATTTCCTCTGCAATTCGGAGTCCATTTTGCTGCAAATTTTATTGATGTGTTCCCAACCTGAAATTATGGTTAGCTGGACCGTCACATGGAAATATTTTCCTACCTTGGAAATCCCTCTTGAATCATTTTGTTTCTCATTTGTCTACTTCAAAAACATTCTTAAGTGTCTTTATTTACATGTAAACTGAAAACTAGAAACATTGTGGCTGATGAATTCATGTCTGGGTTGCACGGTATAATAACTCAGCGGATATCTATTCACTGCATGTGACTGCCGCACATCGGCTGCTGCCTTGTAGCCACGTCTGAAGTGAACATTTCATAAGTGTTTGATCTTATTATCTCAACAAAAAGAATGATGTGTTTATTTTAGATGATTTCATCTATAAGGTGACAGCTTGAAATGCTCAAATGTGCTGCGAACAGAATTCTGCAATCTTTCACGCCCTTCTCTTGTCTACTGAATTCCTAGAAAGAGTTATTTTTGGATTTGCTTAGTTTAAGCAGTGCTAAACAGAAGAGTTGATAGAGCGGCCTCTGCTTGCTGAGCACAGCGTGTGTTAAAATGGACTTGGGAAGCATTGTAATTATAAATATGTTTTTTAGGAACTTACAGTTTTGGTGGCCTTAAGGATCTGGAGAATGTGTTTGTCTTAATTTTCTTTATTCTGGCACTTATACCCTTAAAGGTTTTATAGCTGCAAATGTTTTTGTCACAGCTATCCTCCCACAATGTCCCACAAACACCTTTTGCTTGACATCTATATTTTATGATACCCACAATGATTGTTTCTGAGGCATGAATATGTGTTTACATGGCATAGGGTCTTGCGCCAATGTAAAGCTACTAGTCACTCATTATATAGGGCTTGATTTTCTATTTCCCTTATCTTCACCATGCTACTTCTGCTCACAGATGTCATCCTGGCCACTCTTAATGGAGACTCCCTATCTGACACTTCCATCTGTTAACAGGGTTGCAAGGTCCCTGCAATAATTGTCATTTGACCCACTGTAGTAAGTGTTAGTACATGTCTTAACTTGACACGGCTGATTCATTGGGAAATTATAATGCCTTGTTTTTGGCAGGCCTGGTTTTTTTTGGAACAATTCTTTGGTATATTTATGGAAAATAGTTGGTAAGTAGGAAAAATACTTTTAATGCCATTCATCATCTCAATACATGTATACAGGCGGTCCCCTACTTAAGGACACCTGACTTACAGACATAGACAGACCCCTCTGACCTCTGGTGAAGCTCTCTGGATGCCCATAGTCCCAGACTGCAATAATCAGCTGTAAGGTCATAAATATTTAACTGACTCCTCTTTTTTATCTCTTCAATGTCTCATTAGTCTTGTTAGGGTGAAACTCCTCCAGATCAATACTTTCTTCCCTAATTCTAGGCGTTCCCCTAAAACAGCTTCTACTGTTTGGGACGTCCTGCACGACGCTATGCATAGTGGCAGAAAAGGGAGTCAGTGCAGTTTCTAGGTCATGTAACCAACAGGGTAAACCTCAAAGTTTGTGCTGTCAAGTTATTTTTAAATTATACACACATTGGCTACTGCCGAACCTTGTAACATTAAGCTAATCTGCTGGAGAATATCACGGAACACACTTTACCTGCTGCTGAACATCATAATACACACCACTTCATACCACACCTGCCGCAAAAGCTCATAATATGCACCTCAGTTGCTGCAGAAAATCAGAATGTGCAATATACGCACACATATGTGAAAATACACAATACATACACACACATACATGCAAATACATATACAAACATAAATGCAAATACACAATACAGACGCAAACATACATGCAAATACACAATACATACGCAAACATATATGCAGCCATATGCACATGCATGGACAAACATTCATGTACAGAAACATATGTATAAAAATGCATGTACACATAAAAATATACACACATATATGCCAGATACATTCTGACACATACATGCACTTATGTTAATTTATTTTTATTACAATTATTTATTTATACTTGCCAGCATAAGGACAATGTTAGACATGCAGTCTTATTAGGAGGGCCTGAAGCACACTTGGTGATGCACAGTAGTGATGTGTCGTTGTGTCTCGCCACACACCCTTTAACCCGATACAATCTGTTTAAAAGTGGTGTGGGATGATTGACTGGCCTGTGGCTCCCTATGATATATTTAATAGGAAGCCGTTCAGGAGCCAGAAGAACCGGCTCTTCTTAGTGAGTGAAGCCCAATGAACCAGCTCACCAAGAAGACCCGGACTTCCATCACTAATACAGGGGGTGAGCCGTTGAGCTCGGCTTCCTCTTCCTGTGCAGACTGAGGCCAGCACACTTTCCTACTGTGCTCCACACCCTCCTCTGTTCTCAGTGACCCAACTTCTGCAGAGTGAGAAGAGAGAAGAGGCTGAAAACAGCCCAGCACACAGGGGCCCGGAGCTCCAGGTCAACTTGCTGGGGCCCCCGACACCAGCGGGGCCTGGAGCTAGACAGCTCGTCTAGCTCTTATGATGGATTGCTGGTGCATTGCATCAGGGGACCTGCGGCTTTCTGCACGAAGAAGGGGGCAGATATTGAACTGAGACATCTTCAGGACCCCTCTCTCTGCGGGCCTAGTCCCAATACTTTTGTCCATGTATTTTGTGTTTGTGTGTACACCAGCAATCGGTAAAGAGTGCACAGGACTAGAACATCTAAAAGTATACAATCTCTCTGGGTAAATAAAGAACTCCTTATATATTTTTTATACTTGATGCTTTGTAAGTGCTGCCTATTGTGTGAATATATATATTTATAATAGAGTTTTAGCAATGTGAAAGGCTGCTTTACATCAGCCTCTCTGTCACACTATGTGCTAAATATGAGCTCAGTAATTGCATATGCATAACTCGCATACTTCTACATAGGGGTTTCCATAGTTACCTGTGACATCATTGATGTCAAAAAGGCACGATCAACAAATATGTTCTTGTTTTGGCAGGAGCAACATGATTTGTGTCTTCCTTGCCTGCAAAGAGATATAATTACACTCCATAGCTTGAGAACTATTGTTAGATCAAACCACTTGCCATACTCTTGTACTGACCAACTACAGTACTCATGATTAGTGATGAGCGGACCAAAACCCAGAAAGAAGTTTTGACATTGATCAAAATGCCAACAGCAATGCCAAAATTATGCTAATTGAAAGGACACCACTGAGGGGATCTGGAAGCACCCCCAGAGCCCTTCAGCCATGATTTTAATGGTAGATCTTCTTTAATCCATTACTGTTGATGCTCATTTTATATGTTTTGCTTTCCTCCTTATGCATTTTTTTATTTTTCTGTGTACAGAGCTTTAGGGTGTTTTTCAGATGCAGTTTTATTTCTCAACCTATTATCATCCACACCTGTTTTTTCCTCCAAAAACTGCATCTGAAAACTGAACGTGTGGACGCACCTTTAGAAGGACGTGTTTTCTGTGTAGCCAATTGTACAGTACTGCCTTTTGGCAGTACTTCATTTTTCATGCCGTGTACTGGGAAGAAGAAAAAAAAAATTCCAAATGCAGTGAACTTGGTGAAAAAATGCTACACTTCTTTGGGTCATTGTGATTACAGGGATACCAAATTTATATAGGTTTTATTTGCTTTTAAAAAAATTTAAACTTTTTGTACAAAGAAGTTTTTTCATTTTGCCATATTCTGATGCTAATAACTTTTTCATATTTTGCCATACGCAGCTGTGCAAGGTGTCATCCATACGCAGCTGTGCAAGGTGTCATTTTTTGTGGGACATGAGGAAATCATTCCTACTATTTTGGAGACTGTATGACCTTTTGGTCACTTTTTATTTAATTTTTGCAAAATGACAAAAAAGTTTAGAACAAGGTTCACCGCCAGGACTAACAGTTTTTATATATTTATAGATTGGGATATTTGGGATGCAGTGATACCTAACATTATCATGATTATTAATTTTTTTTTTTATCAGTTCTAGGGAAATGGGGTGATTTGAACTGATATATTGCAACAGTACAGAATTGCTGATCATAGGCTCCTTTTACAGATCCTGCTGTGACAGCCTTGGAAATGGTCGACACCCAGTGGGGGCGCCGGATTGATCTAAGATATTGGCTCCTGTAGTGACGTCATTTAAGTGCCGCCATCACGTTTGATGACGGCTTTGAGCATGCCCCATACATGTGATGTACAGATGAGATGTTTTGGAAAGTAGGTATTATTGTTTGAATAATGAAAAGCTTTACAATTTTCCAGATTTTCTAGATCTCTGCTTGCTGCCCTTCTATAGAAAACTTCTATTTTTAACTTCCAGGGGACAGAAATGAGTCCATGATCACACAGGTGCATAACATACGGCTCTAATTACTGTACTGTGATATAACGAGCCGTGCACCTGTGTAACGTCACATGACCAGGGACAGATTTCCATTCACTGGATGTAAACAGTGAAGCTTTCTATAGAACCACAGCAAACAGAGATCTAGAAAACAGTGAGAAATTAATAAATGGAAGTATATTGGAAAATTGTATAACTTTTCATTACACAAACAATAATATATATTTGCCGATGGCCTTTGGACTTCCTATTTTCTTAGCTTACCACTTTCATTTTGTTATGAAGTCATATTCCTAAAATAGGCCATTTCACTTTAGTGGTACAAGTTTCTAAAACTTGTCTGAAGCTCTTGATTAATATGGCACAAGGCATTTTAAAGATATATGTCTTGTAATTTACACTGAACAGTATTAAAATTAAAGGCAATGCCAGGGCCTGGATAAAATTGATGATAAATTTCAGATATGTTGCAACCACCATTCATTAACATTCAGTAAATTAACGTGAGAACTGCAGAACATTTTTCTGGTTTTAATAATATTCTATATACTGTAAATAAAGATTATTATTACCATAAAATAGTCTAAAACAGTGGTCCCCAACCTTTTTTTGCCCTGGGACTGGCTGTAAACATAATTTTTCTCCAGGGAAGCCCTGGGTTGGGGGATGCAGTCTGGTGTCATAGTTTGATAGCCAAAAATGTATGTTTTCATGCCTCACCATAACTCCCTGTGTGCCTAGCTTATAATAACCCTGAAGAATAACCTCCCATTTATATTGTCCCCTTTCCTTTAGTGCCCACACCCTCTGCTTTTAAAGCCCAGTGAAACAGTGGAAGATAAAACCTCACCTTCCTCATTCCCCTGCAGCAGTCTTCTCTTCCGCATTAATGCATCACACTCTCCATCAATAGAGCATTGCATTAACATGTAAATTAAGAAAGGAAGAGATGACTGATGCATGGGAACAGGGAAGGTGAGTATTGTTTTTTTTTTTTCCTAACAGAGATCCGCCACGGACCAGAATCAGGTGTTCCACGGTTCGGTCTTGGGCCACGTACTGGTGGATGGGGAACACTGGCCTTTTAACAGATGAATATGTTAGAAGGTGTTTTAGACTCTTTTTTTTATACAAAGCCATCATATTTTTGCTTAGGAGAGATGCAATGACGAATTTCCCAATTGTATTAACCCAATTTTGCCATCAAAATATCTATGGTTTATGAAGAGATTTTAGACCTTTGAGGTAACCAAGTCCTATAGGTTGCAAGGGGCGACATCTATGGACGACATTTTCAGCACCTACTAAAGTTGTTTGTTCAGCAGATGTGGGAATTTGGAAACCAAGTCCAGCAACAGGTGAGTGGTATATATAAAAGATTAGCTTTAAAACTTTTTTAGGTCCATCAAAAACATTAGCGCATGCCAAAAAAAGTGGGAGGAGCTTTCACGTTTCAGGCTATATGGCCCGTAATCATAGCAATCAAACTAAGCCTCTACCTTGATCCCTTTGTCATGATCACTCACTTCCTTCTGAATGATTTTTGTAGTGTGGGCATAGGTACTATCCTACTGAGTTATGAGCAGTTATGAGCATTCAAGAATTATAATGCTATGAAATAAGGTTTCCCAGCAGAACATTGCTGGAATGCATTCTTCTCATACTTTATCCAAATGCTCTGCATAAGTGATACATATGTACCTGGCAATCTACATAACATATTGAATAATATATATTTGCTGATACATCCACTTTTATTCACTGAAATACACGTATAGGAAAATAGGAATTAATATTTTTTAAGAATACTATAATACTATAGATCCTGCAAATGCCTTGGGGGATTTGAAATTGAAAGCAAATCAACTTTTTGTAACTTAGGAAATCTACCATCAAAATCCATAATGATAATCCAGGGACACTTACTCATAGATCCAGGCACCGTGACTGTAGAAATCTTCTTATTTTTTATCTATGGCCTTCTTTCTTCTAAAATCAACGTTTATGCTGTTGAACCTGATGGGCTCTGGGGGTAATTTTCAGAGCCCCACAGTGCAGTAACTTCACTGGATGTTTCAATTAGCAGAACAAGTCTCCCCTCCCCTGCACTTCCTGCTGCTGCTACATTACACAGGCAGAGGGAGGAGGGAGAGAGAAGGGGGTTAGGTATCTATGAGTAAGTGTCCCTGGCTTATCATGCTTGGTTTTGATGGTAGATTTTCTTTAAAGAAACTTACTGATGTTGTTATATTTGTTATCCATAGCCTCCTTCTAAAATAAACTTTTGAAATGATACTAATGAGCCAGAAGGTCTACCCTAGCCTCTCTGTGTTGTACCTGCACAGGCTGTTAGGGTGCAGGAGCACCTCCCTCCTCCCACTGTGGGCTGAGATTTAAGAAAGTACAGGGGGGAGGGTGAGACTGAGATGTGCTGCTACCCTTTGTAACAACAATTTGTAAAGACAGAACACAGGGGGGCCAGGGTATAAGTAGAAGAAGATTACCACAGTCCTAGTGCCTGGATTTTTTAGTAATTGCCCCTGGTTATTATATGCAACCATACACTGCAGTCCATTATGTTTACCATAAGGTTATTTAAAGATTTAAAAGATTTTTTAATATATGCTTCCTGGTGGACCCAAGCCAATGCAAACTACCCAGAGGTGGTCTTAGAGGTTAAAAGAGATTAGCCGTGGTTAGTGCTATAGACCACCTCTTACAATTCGACTGGACTGCAGCCTCAGTACCTCACCCCGGTTTGTCTTAAACAATTGGACAGGTAACCCGCCAACTTTTGTAAAAGATGTAATGCTAGGGGAACGGTTTTTCCACATGACATGAGAATACCCTGTGCTGCAAGAATACTGGAGATCAATACATGACTATTTCAATTATAATTGGTAGATGGTAGATTTCCTTTAAAGCTCTGGGGAATTGAAAGACGTTTTTATAGTTATTATTCACAACCGGACGCTGCAGTCCATTATGTATACCATAAGGTCATTTACATTGAGTTATGCATTTGTTCTTGGCAATGGTTGATATAGTCATTGCCACATAATATATCCCCATAAGTCTTTGGCTAAGCAACAGCTGCACATAAACAGCAGCTCTCAGTCTTTGCTCTTCTAGGAACTCACGCCCATCTAATTAAGCCATATGTTGGCCAGAAACGTGGGCAGGCTTATGATAACATCAGTTATTTCGAGCATTGAATTAGCAGAATGAATAAATATGACTTGCAGTGTTAATACAAATGTTTTCTTTCTAAGAAATGCTTGTTGCTGTTGGGAAAATGCCACTCCTGAAAAGCTAGCGAGGACATTTCTATGAATAATTTAAAGAAGCTCTAAACCTAAACTATGCAGCTTATAAAAATGTGACTTTCAAAAAGATCTGATCTCACAAATGTATAAGAAGGTTTTTGAGTCTCAGAATTTTGAGCTTTGTGAGATAAAGAACAAAACATAAAATAAACGTATAAAGCATCCCTGTGTCCAAAAATGCCCCATCTATTAAAATACCCAAATATTTATCCTGTAGGTTAATAACATAGTGCAAAAAGCTTTCCAAGCTACCATTTTTTCAGCAGTTTGCTGACCAAACAAATTTAATTACAAGAGATCACCTATTTCCCAAATTGGTATTAAAAAATTGCAACTCCTACATATAAAATTGTTCTTCTTGAAGGAAGGTGGCCTGGCTAAGGAGCAGTGAGGATGCAACCCTGCTTAGTTACTGTGCCGACCAGGGTTTTCTGTCACAGAATCCAAAATCGTCCTGCCTTATCACTTGCTACATGGTCAGACTTGAACAATTGTTCAGGGCTGAGCTCTCCATTTTGCATGATGAGGTCCACCAGCTTTAACAATGGGTCACCAGCACCACCTCTTCTCACCGTACTGTATCAGAACAACTAGTGGCTGATGATTCTCAGTTATCACTACATGTCCAGCAACTACAGGCTCTATAAAATCAATTTGGTGATGCAGAAAACAGAGGCTGTAGGAATAATGTAAGAGTTTGTGGTCTACCAGAACTGGTTTACAATCAGCAGCTGGACAGTTCCCCCAAAAACATACCTGACAAAATCCTGGGAATCCCAGACAATTCCCCGGTGGAACTGGACAGGGCACATCAAGCTCTCACCCCCCCCCCCAACTGACCCTGCCCATCCCAAAGATGTTATTTGCATGTTCAACAAGTCTCTGTCATCCTGGGGACCTTCCTGCTTTTCTTGCTGAACTCAACCTGCCTGAGACCTCCATCCAGGACTAGCTAATGTTTCTTCCAAACAAATCTCCCTCTTCAACAGCAAAGACCACATAGGTTCCCTTGCTGAACAGCCCAGGAACGTTAGCTTCTTGAAAGAGCCCAATAGAGCCCAGTCCAATATCGAGGATGATCCCATACCAATATAACTAGGACTAGTTTTTCATCTGTTTGGTCATAAAGTCCTATATACATTCTGCCCTGTTCCTTCCTAGGTGGATTGTGTGGGCTCTGCAGTAGCTTGATACATACTATGGCTCTCTTGTTCTATTCCTTTGACCTTGTAGTAATGTTTGATCCTTAAATGTTGTTTAATGTGGTGGGCCCTGGCCCCAGGGGCACCCTTCATAGACAGCTCATTCTCACACAGGGTACTGTGTTCAGATGGTCTGATTGTGATTTATTGTATTCCCAATAGGTTTGTCATCGCTGTCTTGATCTCATTGTTTAACCCTTAGCCGACTTCCTTTTGCTGCTGTTTTTGTTACTTTCTCTGTTTGTTGTGTTTCTTGTTTCCCCCCTTCATTGTCTTTACCTCCAGAGTTGAGGATATTAGGGCACAATAGGGCCCGTTTCATCTTGTTCAATGTAGTTCAAGTGTTCAGTAGGACTTTGTCCAATCTATCTGTCCTGTTTTCATTTATGTATTTATATTTTTCACGCTCCATTTTCTACTCCACCATCAAAAGCATGGATGAGACTTATAAGTAACATTTAAAGGGGGAACCTGTGTCACGCTGCACAACATGCTACATGCAATATAGAGTTAGGGAGCCCCCGTGGATATATAGAGGACATTGTTTGCCTATGGGCGGACCCAATGGACTCCGTGCTGACCTTTCACGAATTCATCAACCAGATATGGCCGAACTCCAGTGTACTATCAAACATGATTTAAATCAGATTGATTTTCTCTTGACATTTCTCTCGATCATTAAAGGAACTCTACCACCAGGATGAAGGATTTGTAAACTAAGCACACTTACATGCTGCCGTGTGCCCCCTCTGGCAGGATCCACTCTTCTTGTAGCTTCTTTGCCCTTGTTTTTAAGAAAAAAAAAGGTTTAAAAAATACGCAAATGAGCCTAAGGGGCTCCAGGCTTCATTGACATCTATGGAGCCCAGAGACCCTCAGGCTAATTTGCATCATTTTTAAAACCTTTTTTTCTAAGAAGATTCTAAGAAGCTAAAAGAAAAGCAGAACCTACCAGAGGGGGCACACTAACCAGTATGTCTGTGTGCTTGGTTTATAATCCTTCATCCTAAATCAGGTCATATCTGCAGATCATTATGCTAAGCCCACAAACAGGAATGGGCTACTTCACTATTCTAGATGTCACCCTCTGGCAGTGATGGCGAACCTTTTAGCGGCCGAGTGCCCAAACTCCAACCCAAAACCCCCCTTATTTATCGTGAGGTGCCAACCAAAAATTAAAGCATTAACTTATTGCTCCCTCTTCAACAACTTTCAATCATATTGGCCTCCTGAGGACAGCAACACAGTGGAAAGATGGAAAATTTTCAATTTTCAATTTCCAGTGTCCCTCTGTACAGAGAAAATTGTGGGGCTAGCAGGAAGTCCTCCAAAGATAATTCGGCCCTGTCTACTCACTTTTCCTCTCCCTACAGTCCCAAGTAGCCAAGTAAGTATCAAAATATGACTGGAAGCAGCATCTTTTAAGTTGCTTGGAACTGCAGGAAGATTCTTTGAGTCCTGTCTGGTGTGCTGGGTGATGGCCTGGGTGCCCACAGAAAGGGCTCTGAGTGCCGCCTCTGGCACCCGTGCCATAGGTTCTCCACCACTGCCCTGTGGCTTGTAAATAGTCACTTTCCAAATCCAAATTTTCCTGTATCACAGGAATAGTTTCTTATTAACACCAACTATCTAACAAAATCACCGAAATGAAAGAAACATTTTCACAACGAGAAAAATGCTAAATTACTTTCTCATGACTGCACAACTTTGACATCTATTACACCTAGACCACACAAAGAGGATAGCAAACGTATCGCATTTCTCCATCAATACCACAACACAATGGGGCAGATATATCAATCTGGAAAAAAAATTCTGAGAAAGTACAGAGAAATTGACAAAAAAACATATTTGTGGTGTTTTCTTGTGGGCTCTGTTTTTACGGGTTTTATTTTTTGGGTGGCTACGATCACAGGGATACCAAATTGATGTAGGTTTTATTAGGTTTTAATAGATTTTTTAAAAATGAAAATCTTTTGTACGTAAAAAATATTTTCCATTTTGCCAAATTCTGAGGCCAATATCTTTTTTAATGTAAGGTTTTATTTTTTTAGGTACGTGCTTGTGCATTAATTTATATCCATTTGGGTCCTATATGACCTTTTGATCATTTTTCATGGATGCAAAAATGGAAAAAAAAGTGGTGATTCAGACAATTTTGCGCTCTTTTCCATTACGTTGTTCTTGGCTGGGAATAATCTTTTTAATATTTTGATAGAACGGGCATTTTGGGATGCGGCAATACCAATCATGGTTATGATTTTTAGTTTATTTTTATGTGTGATCTAGAGACAGCAGGGTGATTAAAACTTTTACTTAATTTTACAATTTTTTTTACCATTATTTCAGACCCCTCAGGTACTTTAATCCTGAAAGGCCTGATTGCTAATACTATATACTGCAATACTACTGTTTTGCAGTATATATCAATATTACTGCTGATCTCTAATAGCCTGCCATCTGTTGGCTATTAAAGATAATTACACATAGCAAGCCTACGAGTCTCAAAGAGGGCGACGATCGGCCATCCAAGATGGTGGCACCCATGGAATGGTAAGTTAGGTGCTGTGTTCAGGTTTGACCACGGCCCTTAACAGGTTCACTGCCGCTATCTGTGCCAGCACGGACCGTGGCAGTAACAGGTGGGTGTCAGCTGTATTATACAGCTGACCCTGCTATTTATGGAAGGAGCTCAGCCCGAGAGTCTTTTCTATACAACCCGCAGCACCAGGACATTATAGAATGTCCTGGTGCATGAAGGGGTTAAGAGAGGCGTTTTGCATACACAAATTATTCATATTATCTCCATTATCCAATCCCCCCCCTTTTTCCACAGATGTTTCTAGAACAAGGGATTGCTAAGGTACTTCCCCTAGACTCTTTTCTCTTATTCTATCCTATCCTATCCTTATCCTCTTTTCTCTTATTTGTCACCTTATCCCTAGCACTGTGTCACAGAGGGCTGGCTTGCTGGCCGGCCGGGAATCCTAGTTTGTCTGCGCACGCATATATACACTTCCGGCCTCCACTTACACAGTGATATTTCCTCTCGCTGTCACACGCTACAACTCTACCTCTCTACTCCCTCGCAACCCCAATTATAATATGCTAGTCTACTTTGTTTCTCCCTAATAGCTACCCCCAACCAAAGGGGAGCAAGGCCTGACAAGGTACACAGAAAAAACACACAGAAATCAAAACAAACCTGGAAGACTCCATGAAGAGATGCAAGCCGCAATCAATTCAACAGATAGAAGTGAGTAACTGCACACTAACAGTATATGTGTGACCCCTGGTGGAGTTTGTCAATTTAGAGGCATGATAAATAACATAATCAAACAAAATAACATGGCACTGGTGGTAGTAGCGGAAAATTATACAACACTGCCCCAAGAGTACTGCTTGGCGGAGTGAAAATAGATCAATCACTTACCATTAGCCATGATTGGTGAGTACACAGGAGAAACAACAAGCTCGGACCACCGGGAATACTGAAAACACCATGATGCATGTTTCCTGACAAAGCTTTCTTAACAAAATGGGCATGGGGTGTGTCAGTCCTTGTCAAGGTCACATATTTTGTAAAATAAATAAATAAAATCAAACTTTGCCACTTAAAATAGAGTTTATATCAGAATATATATATATATATATATAATATAAAATATTAATTCCCTCCAGTTTGCCAGGGGAAAAGTCTTCACTTGATCTTTTCAACAATTAACATCTTATAAATAGATTTTAGAGCTCATAAAAAGGCTTGCCTTACAAGCAATGATTCTTGGAAGTTGCAACTTCTGGTCCAAGACTGATGACTGTGACTGATTTTAGACAAGTGTTAACTATGTTTCATTTGGATGACAATTACTCTACCGTAGTACCGTAGTATAGTGACCGCAGGGGGATACTCGATGGCCATTTATTTTGTTAATTATGTTTTCTCCAATAAGAATGGTGATCAATTAAAATGATTGCTGCAGGTTATTACATGCATCAATTACTGCTAGACAAGAACGGAAGTAATGGGATAACACAAATAATTCTAGGCAATACATCCACCCAATTTCTCGTGAGTGGAAATAGTAAATTTGCTTTCTGGAGAAGACAGTGATGCATTTTTGGATGGAGGCTTAAAAAGGTTTTATAATTTCTACAAGATACTGGACCCTCCTATAGTCACATGAACAGCAGGTAGATGTGATGTCGAGGAAGTGGTTTCACTTCAGGTACTCCCATAGATCTGAATGGAGAGTTAAGGTTTTTGGTGTTGTTTTTCACATCAATGATTTTATCACTGAACCCATCTTGGCTTATGGACATATACAGGTTGGTTTCCTCTTCTTGGCGTTAATGATTTTTTTACTGATGCCTTACTGAATCCTTCTTTTTAATGAGCTTTTTCACGCTTTCGTTTTTTTCCACTGATCCACTGTTGTCAGTGAACAAAAAATGAACAGGTTCTAAACTGATCACTGAAAAAACTGAAGTGTGAAAAGGAAATGGAAAGGAATGGAAAGGAATGGTTCAGTAAAGCTTCAGGGAAAAATCACTTAAGCCATGGAGAGAAAACCAATCTGTATGTGTCCATAAGCCAAAATGGTTTCAGTGAAAAATCACTGATGTGAAAAAAATGCCAATGCGAAACCACCCTCAGGGAAATGAAGCCATCGGACGCCTATTTTGGAGGGATCACCATCTATAATGTATCTATGACAGTGTTAAAAAAAAAAAAGTGATCAGTTTATTTATCTCTATGACAGAACAGAGCAATGGAAAGAACAATTCAGGTGTGAAGTTAGCCTTAAGTCAAGTTGAATTTAGTTTAATCCCTACGTGCACCAGGACGTACTATAACTTCCTGGTGCTATGGGTGTGTATGGAGAGAGCTCACAAGCTGAGCCCTCTCCATACACAGTGGGGTCGGCTGTATAATATAGCTGACACCCGCCTGTTACTACCGCGGTCACTGCTGGTACCAGTCACGAAAGTTAAACTGTTAATTGCTGCGGTCGAACCCAACTGCGGCACCTAACTTACCATGTCATGGGTGCCACCATCTTGGATGGCCGATCGCCTCCCCCCGTAACATTATTGGAAGTCGACGATTGGTTGCCATGGCAGCCTACAGTCTCAATGAGACTTGTAGGCTTGCCAGGTCACTAACAGCCATCAGATGGCAGGCTATTAGATATCACCAGTAATATTGCTATATACTGCAATACAGTAGTATTGCAGTTTATATTGTTAGCAATCAGACCCTGCAGGGTTAAAGTAATGAATAATGGTAAAAATCTAAAAATATTTTTTTTAAATGTATAAAAAAAATGTAAAAAAGTAAAAGTTTAAACCCCCCCCCCCTTTCCCTAGATCACATTTAAAAGTAAATAAACTGTAAAAATCATAATCATGTTAGGTATTGCCACGTCCCAATATGCCCCTTCTATCAAAAACAATTATTCCCGGCTGTGAACTGTAACGGAAAATAGTGCCCAAATGTCCGAATCGCTTCTTTTTTTCCAATTTTTCCATCCATGAAAATTTGAATAAAAAATGATCAAACAGTCATATAGGTCCCAAGTTGATATTAATTAATATGACAGCACATAATTAAAAAATGACACCTTATACAGGTCCATACACCAAAGTATGAAAAAGTTATTGGCCTCAGAATATGGCAAAATTGAAAATAATTTTTATGTACACAAGATTTTAATTTTTTTAAATCTATTAAAACCTAATAAAACCTATATACATTTGATATTCCCGTGATCGTAGCGACCCAAAGAATAAAGAGAAAGTGTCATTTGTAGCATAGAATAAAACCTGTAAAAACAAAGCCCACAAGAAAACCCCACAAATGTGGTTTTTTGTCAATTTCCAGCTTTTTTTTTACAACTTTCAAGTTCATTGCATGGAATATTAAATTACGCCACGAGAAAGTACAATTTGTCCCGCAGATAACAAGCCCTAACACATATCTGTAAATCTAAAACCCATTCTGCGTTAAACTACAAGAACCCTCTGATAGGGAATGAAATATCCTTTCTAGAATTCCAAATTTTATGTCAAATTTCACCAGTTCCTCCAAAGTAGTATTAAAAATGGTCAGAAAAGAGTCATATTTTGCCTGAGATGAGCAAAGGAGATAAAGGCAGTTCAAGACATACCATACACCGTGTATACTCGAGTATAAGCCGAGTTTTTCAGCACAAAAAATGTGCTGAAAACCCCTAACTTGGCTTATACTCGAGTCGCGAGTCCAACATTGGGTCCCGGTCCATCACAGTCTTCGTGACGTCAGCTGCACGCTGACGCTCTAATGTGTGTGCTGGCATCGGCACACACCTAGATGTCAGCTTGCGGCTGACGTCACAAAGACTGCGAAGGACCGGGACCCGATGTCAGACTCGTGCTGGATGTCGGACTCATGCTGGATGTCAAAAGGTGAGTTAACTTTTTTTTTTCCTTACAAGCAGGGGTTGGCAGGCTGTATACTTGCAGGAGGCTGGCAGGCTGTATACTTGCAGGGGGCTAGGAGTCTTTATATTGGGGGGCTGTGACCAATGCATTTTCCACCCTCTGCTTATACTCAAGTCAATAGGTTTTTCCTGTTTTTGTGTCAAAATTAGGGGTCTCGGCTTATACTCGGGTCGGCTTAGTAGTATACAGTATATATAAGCCGATTTTTTCAGCACAAAAAATGTACCGGAAAAACCGAAACACGGCTTATACTCGAGTAAAAATTAAAATAAAATCAATACTCACCTAACTGACACCCCCAGCAGTTCCTCTGCTTGTCAGCGGCTGGCCTTGCGCAGGTCCAACAGGCCCTGTATGATGGCTGTGCACACACTATTATGTCGCCACGGACCTGTGCGAGGACCTGCCGCTGACCCCCGACAGGAAGCAAAAAGAGGACCTCGAGTGGGCCCTCCCAGCAGCTGTGCCCCGGCACTTGCCCGTGTATGCCGGGTGCTGGTGCCGGCACTGTCTCAGGTCCTTCTATTGGCAGGGTGGTGCCCCGCACTTTAGTTTAGCCCAGCTACAGGCTCCCAAGTCTTGTGGTGGGTTAGCAGCTCCAAACTTACATTTATATTATTTGGCCGTCCAGTTAGTATATGCCCAATGGTGGATAGGTATTGACAGGGCTAAAATTGGTTCTTATGAAGCTCTTATGAATTTTCTATACCAATATAAATCCCCATTTGATATTCCACTTCCTATGTGCACGGTAGCGGTGTGCTGGCGCAGGGCGCAAATTCTGGTAGGAGAGAACAGTTCCCTTCCCCTCTCGCCTAGGACTCCATTGTGGCTCAATCCTTGGCTCCCTCACTTCCTCTCACTCCCGGGATGGACGATTTGGGAGGCAGCAGGTGTAAAGTTCTTCGGTCAGCTCCTATCTACGGATGCAGAGCTACTTAGCTTTAATGAGATAAGAAAAAGACATGTCGTACCAGCCATGGCTAGTTTCCATTACACACAACGACGTCATGCATTTAGGACCCAGTTTGGTTCCTTCCTTCAGACTCTGATGAGCACCCTGGACCTCCTAAACCACTCACCCAGGTATATGCTCTCCTGCAAGAACAAAGGAACAGACCATTTGATAAATCCCTCGAGTGTTGGAGGGGCGACATCCCTGACCTGTCGGATGATGACTGGTGGGAGGTTGAACTATTCTACTTTAAAGGTGTGGTAAGTGCTAGGGACTTCCTAATCCAGTCTAAATTCCTCCACCGAGTGTATTTCACCCGTGCAAATGCCCAATGATTTGTGTTTCCACTGTCAGGCTGAAGTAGGATCCTTCTTGCACTGTGTCTGGCCCAGGGCCGATTCTAGCATATTTGCTGCCTGAGGAGAATATTAAAATGCTGCCCCCCCACTCCCTGTTAAGTAAATGCTGAAAACTTTACTAACAATAAACATCCCCACAGGCAGCTCCCTGACACACTGTGACTGACTACAGGTCATTAGTGGCATCTACTACCATATAGATGACAATCTCTTCCATCAGGAGGACTTTATTCCAGGTTCTCCAATCCATGACTTATCACAGGTGAATTCACGGCCAGATATCTTCAGCTCCGTGCAGCATCTCCACCCAGCATCCCTAAAAATACCACAGTCACTTACGGTATAAAGTCTCCTGGATAACAACACTGTGCTCCTAAATAATATATACCCCTCACAACACAACTGACCGCACTCTCCCCACATATAAAACATATCTTCATTATATATATATTTCTACTGGAATTATAGCATGCACAGCACCGATCAATATATAACACCCCTAATTTATTAATACAGACCCCTAACATTTGGTTTAAATGATGCAAAGTAATCTATGGTATCCTACAACTAATATATCCCACCCTGTTATTATGTTACATGATTTTACATACAGTGCTATACTGACCAATGTGAATATATAGCACCCCCTAATATACAGCCCCCCCCAGTTTAGCAATATACTGTATCGCATATACAGCTCCCCAGCTTAGTAATATACTGTACCCCCAGCTGAAATCTGACCCCATATAAATATATAAACCCTCCCCCCCCAGGAAGAGAAGAATCTGGCCTCATATAATATATACAGCCCCCCAGTATAAAATTATTCTGGCCCCATATAATATATAGAGCACCCCCGCCCCAGTATAAATGACTCAGGGTCCATTTAATATATACTGCATTACTGCATCCCCCCCAGTATAAAACAGTTCTTGCCCCATATAATATATACAGTACCCCCCCAGTATAAAACAATTCTTGCCCCATATAATATATACAGTACCCCCCCAGTATAAAACAATTCTTGCCCCATATAATATATACAGTACCCCCCCAGTATAAAACAATTATTGCCCCATATAATATATACAGTACTACCCCCCCCAGTATAAAACAATTCTAGCCCCATGTAATATATACAGCACCCCCTCCCCACACACACAGTATAAAACAAGTATGGCCACATATAATATATACACCCCCCCCCCCCAACAGTATAAAACAAGTATGGCCACATATAATATATACAACCCCCCACAGTATAAAACAAGTATGGCCACATATAATGTATACAGCACCCCCCAGTATAGAACAATTATGGCCTCATATAATATATACAACCCCCCACAGTATAAAACAATTATGGCCCCATATAAAATATACAACCCCCCCCCCCAGTATAAAACAATTATGGCTCCATATAAAATATACTTCCCCCCTCCCACGATAACATGACACCTCCCCACTCCCCCTTACTAGCCACATAGAATTAATGAAAGTGCATTAAAAATAATAAAAATCATACTCACCTGCAAGCAGCTGCTCCCTCAGCGCGCGGGTCCCGTCTTCACAGATGAGCCGCGGCTCTGCACAGTGACACAGGCGGCGTGACGTCATGACACCTGTGTCACTGCTTAGAACGGAGCGACGCAGCAGCCGGAAAGGCGCTGTGTCTTAAAGAGACAGGCGCAATTTATTTAGCTGGTGGGCGATTCGGGCGTTACCCGAATCGCCCACTTTAGAGCGGCAAATTTCACTGCCCTTTACAGGGATCCGCATTGTGCCGTCCGCCCTAAGATGAATATTTTCTGGTCTGAAGTTCTGGAGTTTCTTAATTAACACTTTGAGTTCCCAAGCTTAATGTCCTCTACAGTATGCCTCCTAGGGCACTACGATAAAAAAAATTTCAGGTTCAGGAAGGACCAAGACCCTCCCCCCTTAAAACGATGGATATTACTCATTAACAGTGTCATTCCTCACTACCGCTAGTTATATGTCAACAGGAAGTGCCCCCAGAAATTTGAGCGCATCTGGTCCAGATGGTGTATGAATCCCACACCTCTTTACTTCTCTCTGATTTCTATATGTTCCTATAACGAAGGAGGAGTGTATTGGTATGTGTGTGTGAGTGTGATTGTCTAGCGTCGAGGTTAATTTGTGTTACAATAAGTTGGCTGGCTACAATATTCTGATGTTTTTCTGAAACAGAAGCTGTATACAACATGTTCCCTACTGAAGATGTACCATACTGATCATTACTTATGATGATATTTGTTACTGCTCTAATGTGGTGAAGAATGAGACCTAGCCGGCTGTCATGTTGATCAGTTTTGGTTTATTATAATTGTAAAAGTTTTGAAAAATTTGAATAAATAAATACTTAAAAGAAAAAATTATATACAGCCCCAGCCCCTCCTCATTAATTCATTTGTAGCAGTAGCACCAGCACCCCCTCCTCCAAAAATAAATTCCAATGTAGCACAGAAGCCACATGCCTCAATAATTTATATGTAGCACAGCAGCACCACCTAATAGTTTAAATAGGACAATCCAGGACCATCGTACAGCAGAAATAAAATCATGGACCAATATGCCAGAGATATCTCTCTCTATCTGTTCTGCTCTCATAATCAATTGTATCCATGTATTAACACCAAACATGCCATTGATAATGAAGGTGCAGTCACACGTTGCAGTTACAACTGCATCACAATCAGTTTTGAGGTGGTTTTAGGTGCAGTTTTGTTAAATTAACAGGTGAAAGACAACTGAATGGGTGAATTTGATTTTGAAGGGGAAACCCTGTTTCAAAAATGTCATTCACCTGTTCAACAGATGTCTTTTACCTGTTAAATAAACAAACCTACACCTAAAATCACCTCATAGCTAATTGCGATACAGTTTTAACTGCGATGAGTGACTGCATCCTCAGAGTTGCTGGTGTTGGCTCCACCCCCCTTAAAGAGACCCGCAATATGCCACCTGAGGCGAGTTACTCAACATGCCACATGGCAGATGTTTCCTTGTAGACAGTTGTTTGTAAGTCAGCAATACTAAAGTACAATTAAATGAGTGGACCCGATATATCCGTTTATATATTACCTTATTATATAATAATTTATGGCTTTTTGACCTTTTCCAAAAGTCACATACTTGCAAATGTATATCTGTGCTCCAGAATGTATTCATGCATTCCTGATGCATCAGAGCCATGATATTTTTACCTGTTTTCCTTAAAATATTTTTTTCATTTTTGTTTTCCAAATTTTCATTTTATTTATTGTTATAATATAAGGTATAAGAGATAAAAAAAAGTATAAATCTACATTATTAGCAACATCATAATGCAAAAAAACTAATCAAAAATAAATATAATCATTGATGATTCAATGGCCTTATTCCTTCTAAAATCAACTTTTAAAATTATGCTAATAAGCCTAATTATGCTAACAGACTGTTATAGTGTGCAAGGAGCCTTCCACTGTGCGCTGTAACTTCCTTGTTCAGTGAGATTGCGTTAGGCTGATGCTACAGCATGGAGGGGCTCTGGTACACCCTACAGGCTTATTGGCATAATGATAAAAGGTAATTTTAGAAGTAAGGAGGCCATATACAGTATAACAAATATAAGAAGATTATCACAGTGGCAGTGCCTAGATGTATGAGTAAGTGTCCCTGGTTTATCATGCTTGCTTTTGATGGTAGATTCCCTTTAGTATCCACCTTAAGTATCTAAAATAATCAAAATTATGCAGTTCTACATTTGAACAGCCCTCATAATGTTAAATCCAAAGATTTGTTTCTCAAATGGAATGGTGTATTTTTTCAACCAGATATGATGTGATAGCGCCATCCAGTGGTTTGCCTTGAAAAAGCATGTGGTCTCTGATAACCCTAAAGGCATTTGATTTTAATTAGAAAAATGTATTCAATAAAGAGAGAGATATCGAAATAAGACAAAACTTTCACTAAACATTTTGGAAATTTTTATGGGATTACTATTACTTCAGGACAAACCTATAGATTACACCAGATTATTCTACATAACATATTTATACAACTATACATACTGGTATATTATAGTATATTATATATTTTCTAGAAGTTGTGACCCATAATGAACCTTACTGTCATATTATAACAACCAGGTACAAAAGGTTTCCAATGCTATAAATCACTGCCATATAGGCAAAAGTATTGGTGCACCCATAGATTATACCTACATGAGCGTTTCTTTCCATAGTCATCAATACAAAACTGGTTTCCTCTTTGCAGCTCAAACATCTTGCACTTTTATGGCTAACTCTTAAGTGTTGTGTATACTTTTTGCCCATTCATCCAGAAGACGTTTTATAAAGGGGTGAAGTCATACTACAACAGAAAAGAGTTGTTCTTATAAATGTGAAACTGTGCAATTGTCCTAAATTTCTTGGTATGTCAAAGCAATAAGATTTCTACTCACTGGAGATGAAGGGCTGCTGAAAAACAACCCCAAGCATTATCAAGGAAGCTGCTTGACAACATACTGATGGGTTATTAGGTCAATTACTGCTGACAGGTTCTTATTAAGAATCATGGAAGGTCGTAAGAGCAAATATCAGTGTGTGGATGGGTCGAAGTGCAACACCCCTGCCAACATATAGGCAAGGTGGTAGTTGTGAATAGCGCCAGTCTGATCATCCTACAGATACCTCAGGGGTTGCCCAAAGGAGAAACCATTGCATCAGCCTCTCCCTCCTTATTTCTGGCACACACCACCTGCTGGAGCCCTGCCAGACTGTAAATGAGCCCTCCGGTCCCCATACCAAGCACCGTGACCACAGCGTGCCCAAGGCCGCACTAGCCAGCCATTCCAGTACTCTGGACCCAGGCTGCCTCCTGGCTACCAAGAAAAGGCTAGGCCACGGTGGGGGATGTTGAAAATGCATAGGGCCAGCTTCAAATAAATGTTGACTTGCAAAAATCAGGAGGCTTAGTAGTGAGACATATAGAGAGTTATTTATTGTGCACTGGTGTATGATAGCCAGCCCTACTCGGTGTAGAAATGAAAAATTACATATGAAAACATGCCGGTTATAGTGAGTGTGCAGGGACAGGAAAGCCCCGTGCCAGTCCACTCCCCTAGCGTGAAGGTAGGGAAATATATGATATATACATGTATAGGTCATTTGATCAATGTCTAGACTGTGTCTAGCGCACTACTGTAAATGCTAGGAATTTCCCTCTGCATCTAGATCCTGGCACAGCAGACAAGCCAGGCATCGCACACTCTGATAACATACTCAACTGACACAGAAATGAAAAAAAAACACATTTAATGGAAACCTGTCAGAAGGTTTGGGGCCCCTAAGCCTCCTGCAAGCTTTAATGCAGTTTAGGGTGCCAAGACTTTTTACCTTAACTGTGTCTCTGGTGGCTTTCCAGAGATTTAAGGTGGTCAAGGTGGGGTGGGTGTCTGGTGTCCATTCTGGGACCCCAGGTCATGCACACTGATTATAGTGAAGCCAAGGACAGTTCACATATTCTGAATACCAGACAAATGTGCAGTGAAAAAGCAGTGCCCTGTCTTGGCTTTATTTTCTGCATTCTCAGACTCAAGCAGCCAGAACCCCACCTCCATTGCCAGACCCTGAATCCCAGCTGCAGGAAGGTATCCT